>NW_028249201.1:0-135548 GCF_964263255.1 Lissotriton vulgaris
TTCCAGGGGCTCGGGAAGTTAATTAAATACCATTTGGAGGCATTTAATGTTCGAGCAAAAACGGCTGATTTTCGACAAAAGAGATAACACCCCCCATTACGTCATGCTTCAGAAATGTGGAAAATGGTCCGTTTTCAAATGTTTTATTTTTGAACGTCAGTTCACATTTGTAGGTGGATCATCAGTGTTAGAGCTAAAATTAGCATGTTTAAAGTGATTTTCATGCTTCCAGGGGCTCGGGAAGTTAATTAAATACCATTTGGAGGCATTTAATGTTTGAGCAGAAACGGCTGATTTTCGACAAAAGAGATAACACCCCCCCATTACGTCATGCTTCAGAAATGTGGAAAATGGTCCGTTTTCAAATGTTTTATTTTTGAACGTCAGTTCACATTTGTAGGTGGATCATCAGTGTTAGAGCTAATATTAGCATGTTTAAAGTGATTTTCATGCTTCCAGGGGCTCGGGAAGTTAATTAAATACCATTTGGAGGCATTTAATTGTTCGAGCAAAAATGGCTGATTTTCGACAAAAGAGATAACACCCCCCCATTACGTCATGCTTCAGAAATGTGGAAAATGGTCCGTTTTCAAATGTTTTATTTTTGAACGTCAGTTCACATTTGTAGGTGGATCATCAGTGTTAGAGCTAAAATTAGCATGTTTAAAGTGATTTTCATGCTTCCAGGGGCTCGGGAAGTTAATTAAATACCATTTGGAGGCATTTAATGTTCGAGCAAAAACGGCTGATTTTCGACAAAAGAGATAACACCCCCCCATTACGTCATGCTTCAGAAATGTGGAAAATGGTCCGTTTTCAAATGTTTTATTTTTGAACGTCAGTTCACATTTGTAGGTGGATCATCAGTGTTAGAGCTAAAATTAGCATGTTTAAAGTGATTTTCATGCTTCCAGGGGCCCAAAACACAAGATTTATGGAATGGTTAAAAGTGCATGAAAATGGCCAATTTACTCACTCTGAGTTCTCAAAAAGGGTTTCTTCACCCCAGGAAGTGAAATAAATACCATTTGGAGGCATTTAATGTTCGAGCAAAAACAGCTGATTTTCGACAAAAGAGATAACACCCCCCCATTACGTCATGCTTCAGAAATGTGGAAAATGGTCCGTTTTCAAATGTTTTATTTTTGAACGTCAGTTCACATTTGTAGGTGGATCATCAGTGCTAGAGCTAAAATTAGCATGTTTAAAGTGATTTTCATGCTTCCAGGGGCTCGGGAAGTTAATTAAATACCATTTGGAGGCATTTAATGTTCGAGCAAAAACGGCTGATTTTCGACAAAAGAGATAACACCCCCCCATTACGTCATGCTTCAGAAATGTGGAAAATGGTCCGTTTTCAAATGTTTTATTTTTGAACGTCAGTTCACATTTGTAGGTGGATCATCAGTGTTAGAGCTAAAATTAGCATGTTTAAAGTGATTTTCATGCTTCCAGGGGCCCAAAACACAATATTTATGGAATGGTTAAAAGTGCATGAAAATGGCCAATTTACTCACTCTGAGGTCTCAAAAAGGGTTTCTTCACCCCGGGAAGTTAATTAAATACCATCTGGAGGCATTTAATGTTCGAGCAAAAACGGCTGATTTTCGACAAAAGAGATAACACCCCCCCATTACGTCATGCTTCAGAAATGTGGAAAATGGTCCGTTTTCAAATGTTTTATTTTTGAACGTCAGTTCACATTTGTAGGTGGATCATCAGTGTTAGAGCTAAAATTAGCATGTTTAAAGTGATTTTCATGCTTCCAGGGGCCCAAAACACAAGATTTATGGAATGGTTAAAAGTGCATGAAAATGGCCAATTTACTCACTCTGAGTTCTCAAAAAGGGTTTCTTCACCCCGGGAAGTTAATTAAATACCATTTGGAGGCATTTAATGTTCGAGCAAAAACGGCTGATTTTCGACAAAAGAGATAACACCCCCCCATTACGTCATGCTTCAGAAATGTGGAAAATGGTCAGTTTTCAAATGTTTTATTTTTGAACGTCAGTTCACATTTGTAGGTGGATCATCAGTGTTAGAGCTAAAATTAGCATGTTTAAAGTGATTTTCATGCTTCCAGGGGCCCAAAACACAAGATTTATGGAATGGTTAAAAGTGCATGAAAATGGCCAATTTACTCACTCTGAGTTCTCAAAAAGGGTTTCTTCACCCCGGGAAGTTAATTAAATACCATTTGGAGGCATTTAATGTTCGAGCAAAAACGGCTGATTTTCGACAAAAGAGATAACACCCCCCCATTACGTCATGCTTCAGAAATGTGGAAAATGGTCAGTTTTCAAATGTTTTATTTTTGAACGTCAGTTCACATTTGTAGGTGGATCATCAGTGTTAGAGCTAAAATTAGCATGTTTAAAGTGATTTTCATGCTTCCAGGGGCCCAAAACACAAGATTTATGGAATGGTTAAAAGTGCATGAAAATGGCCAATTTACTCACTCTGATTTCTCAAAAAGGGTTTCTTCACCCCGGGAAGTTAATTAAATACCATTTGGAGGCATTTAATGTTCGAGCAAAAACGGCTGATTTTCGACAAAAGAGATAACACCCCCCCATTACGTCATGCTTCAGAAATGTGGAAAATAGTCAGTTTTCAAATGTTTTATTTTTGAACGTCAGTTCACATTTGTAGGTGGATCATCAGTGTTAGAGCTAAAATTAGCATGTTTAAAGTGATTTTCATGCTTCCAGGGGCTCGGGAAGTTAATTAAATACCATTTGGAGGCATTTAATGTTCGAGCAAAAACGGCTGATTTTCGACAAAAGAGATAACACCCCCCCCATTACGTCATGCTTCAGAAATGTGGAAAATGGTCCGTTTTCAAATGTTTTATTTTTGAACGTCAGTTCACATTTGTAGGTGGATCATCAGTCTTAGAGCTAAAATTAGCATGTTTAAAGTGATTTTCATGCTTCCAGGGGCTCGGGAAGTTAATTAAATACCATTTGGAGGCATTTAATGTTCGAGCAAAAACGGCTGATTTTCGACAAAAGAGATAACACCCCCCCATTACGTCATGCTTCAGAAATGTGGAAAATGCTCCGTTTTCAAATGTTTTATTTTTGAACGTCAGTTCACATTTGTAGGTGGATCATCAGTGTTAGAGCTAAAATTAGCATGTTTAAAGTGATTTTCATGCTTCCAGGGGCCCAAAACACAAGATTTATGGAATGGTTAAAAGTGCATGAAAATGGCCAATTTACTCACTCTGAGTTCTCAAAAAGGGTTTCTTCACCCCGGGAAGTTAATTAAATACCATTTGGAGGCATTTAATGTTCGAGCAAAAACGGCTGATTTTCGACAAAAGAGATAACACCCCCCCATTACGTCATGCTTCAGAAATGTGGAAAATGGTCCGTTTTCAAATGTTTTATTTTTGAACGTCAGTTCACATTTGTAGGTGGATCATCAGTGTTAGAGCTAAAATTAGCATGTTTAAAGTGATTTTCATGCTTTCAGGGGCCCAAAACACAAGATTTATGGAATGGTTAAAAGTGCATGAAAATGGCCAATTTACTCACTCTGAGTTCTCAAAAAGGGTTTCTTCACCCCGGGAAGTTAATTAAATACCATTTGGAGGCATTTAATGTTCGAGCAAAAACGGCTGATTTTCGACAAAAGAGATAACACCCCCCCATTACGTCATGCTTCAGAAATGTGGAAAATGGTCCGTTTTCAAATGTTTTATTTTTGAACGTCAGTTCACATTTGTAGGTGGACCATCAGTGTTAGAGCTAAAATTAGCATGTTTAAAGTGATTTTCATGCTTCCAGGGGCTCGGGAAGTTAATTAAATACCATTTGGAGGCATTTAATGTTCGAGCAAAAACGGCTGATTTTCGACAAAAGAGATAACACCCCCCCATTACGTCATGCTTCAGAAATGTGGAAAATGGTCCGTTTTCAAATGTTTTATTTTTGAACGTCAGTTCACATTTGTAGGTGGATCATCAGTGTTAGAGCTAAAATTAGCATGTTTAAAGTGATTTTCATGCTTCCAGGGGCTCGGGAAGTGAAATAAATACCATTTGGAGGCATTTAATGTTCGAGCAAAAACGGCTGATTTTCGACAAAAGAGATAACACCCCCCCATTACGTCATGCTTCAGAAATGTGGAAAATGGTCCGTTTTCAAATGTTTTATTTTTGAACGTCAGTTCACATTTGTAGGTGGATCATCAGTGTTAGAGCTAAAATTAGCATGTTTAAAGTGATTTTCATGCTTCCGGGGCCCAAAACACAAGATTTATGGAATGGTTAAAAGTGCATGAAAATGGCCAATTTACTCACTCTGAGTTCTCAAAAAGGGTTTCTTCACCCCGGGAAGTGAAATAAATACCATTTGGAGGCATTTAATGTTCGAGCAAAAACGGCTGATTTTCGACAAAAGAGATAACACCCCCCCATTACGACATGCTTCAGAAATGTGGAAAATGGTCCGTTTTCAAATGTTTTATTTTTGAACGTCAGTTCACATTTGTAGGTGGATCATCAGTGTTAGAGCTAAAATTAGCATGTTTAAAGTGATTTTCATGCTTCCAGGGGCTCGGGAAGTTAATTAAAAACCATTTGGAGGCATTTAATGTTCGAGCAAAAACGGCTGATTTTCGACAAAAGAGATAACACCCCCCCATTACGTCATGCTTCAGAAATGTGGAAAATGGTCCGTTTTCAAATGTTTTATTTTTGAACGTCAGTTCACATTTGTAGGTGAATCATAAGTGTTAGAGCTAAAATTAGCATGTTTAAAGTGATTTTCATGCTTCCAGGGGCCCAAAACACAAGATTTATGGAATGGTTAAAAGTGCATGAAAATGGCCAATTTACTCACTCTGAGTTCTCAAAAAGGGTTTCTTCACCCCGGGAAGTTAATTAAATACCATTTGGAGGCATTTAATATTCGAGCAAAAACGTCTGATTTTCGACAAAAGAGATAACACCCCCCCATTACGTCATGCTTCAGAAATGTGGAAAATGGTCCGTTTTCAAATGTTTTATTTTTGAACGTCAGTTCACATTTGTAGGTGGATCATCAGTGTTAGAGCTAAAATTAGCATGTTTAAAGTGATTTTCATGCTTCCAGGGGCTCGGGAAGTTAATTAAATACCATTTGGAGGCATTTAATGTTCGAGCAAAAACGGCTGATTTTCGACAAAACAGATAACACCCCCCCATTACGTCATGCTTCAGAAATGTGGAAAATGGTCCGTTTTCAAATGTTTTATTTTTGAACGTCAGTTCACATTTGTAGGTGGATCATCAGTGTTAGAGCTAAAATTAGCATATTTAAAGTGATTTTCATGCTTCCAGGGGCCCAAAACACAAGATTAATGGAATGGTTAAAAGTGCATGAAAATGGCCAATTTACTCACTCTGAGTTCTCAAAAAGGGTTTCTTCACCCCGGGAAGTGAAATAAATACCATTTGGAGGCATTTAATGTTCGAGCAAAAACGGCTGCTTTTCGACAAAAGAGATAACACCCCCCCATTACGTCATGCTTCAGAAATGTGGAAAATGGTCCGTTTTCAAATGTTTTATTTTTGAACGTCAGTTCACATTTGTAGGTGGATCATCAGTGTTAGAGCTAAAATTAGCATGTTTAAAGTGCTTTTCATGCTTCCACGGGCTCGGGAAGTTAATTAAATACCATTTGGAGGCATTTAATGTTCGAGCAAAAACGGCTGATTTTCGACAAAAGAGATAACACCCCCCCCCCCCATTACGTCATGCTTCAGAAATGTGGAAAATGGTCCGTTTTCAAATGTTTTATTTTTGAACGTCAGTTCACATTTGTAGGTGGATCATCAGTGTTAGAGCTAAAATTAGCATGTTTAAAGTGATTTTCATGCTTCCAGGGGCTCGGGAAGTTAATTAAATACCATTTGGAGGCATTTAATGTTCGAGCAAAAACGGCTGATTTTCGACAAAAGAGATAACACCCCCCCATTACGTCATGCTTCAGAAATGTGGAAAATGGTCCGTTTTCAAATGTTTTATTTTTGAACGTCAGTTCACATTTGTAGGTGGATCATCAGTGTTAGAGCTAAAATTAGCATGTTTAAAGTGATTTTCATGCTTCCAGGGGCTCGGGAAGTGAAATAAATACCATTTGGAGGCATTTAATGTTCGAGCAAAAACGGCTGATTTTCGACAAAAGAGATAACACCCCCCCATTACGTCATGCTTCAGAAATGTGGAAAATGGTCCGTTTTCAAATGTTTTATTTTTGAACGTCAGTTCACATTTGTAGGTGGATCATCAGTGTTAGAGCTAAAATTAGCATGTTTAAAGTGATTTTCATGCTTCCAGGGGCTCGGGAAGTTAATTAAATACCATTTGGAGGCATTTAATGTTCGAGCAAAAACGGCTGATTTTCGACAAAAGAGATAACACCCCCCCATTACGTCATGCTTCAGAAATGTGGAAAATGGTCCGTTTTCAAATGTTTTATTTTTGAACGTCAGTTCACATTTGTAGGTGGATCATCAGTGTTAGAGCTAAAATTAGCATGTTTAAAGTGATTTTCATGCTTCCAGGGGCCCAAAACACAAGATTAATGGAATGGTTAAAAGTGCATGAAAATGGCCAATTTACTCACTCTGAGTTCTCAAAAAGGGTTTCTTCACCCCGGGAAGTGAAATAAATACCATTTGGAGGCATTTAATGTTCGAGCAAAAACGGCTGATTTTCGACAAAAGAGATAACACCCCCCCATTACGTCATGCTTCAGAAATGTGGAAAATGGTCCGTTTTCAAATGTTTTATTTTTGAACGTCAGTTCACATTTGTAGGTGGATCATCAGTGTTAGAGCTAAAATTAGCATGTTTAAAGTGATTTTCATGCTTCCAGGGGCTCGGGAAGTTAATTAAATACCATTTGGAGGCATTTAATGTTCGAGCAAAAACGGCTGATTTTCGACAAAAGAGATAACACCCCCCCATTACGTCATGCTTCAGAAATGTGGAAAATGGTCCGTTTTCAAATGTTTTATTTTTGAACGTCAGTTCACATTTGTAGGTGGATCATCAGTGTTAGAGCTAAAATTAGCATGTTTAAAGTGATTTTCATGCTTCCAGGGGCTCGGGAAGTGAAATAAATACCATTTGGAGGCATTTAATGTTCGAGCAAAAACTGCTGATTTTCGACAAAAGAGATAACACCCCCCCATTACGTCATGCTTCAGAAATGTGGAAAATGGTCCGTTTTCAAATGTTTTATTTTTGAACGTCAGTTCACATTTGTAGGTGGATCATCAGTGTTAGAGCTAAAATTAGCATGTTTAAAGTGATTTTCATGCTTCCAGGGGCCCAAAACACAAGATTTATGGAATGGTTAAAAGTGCATGAAAATGGCCAATTTACTCACTCTGAGTTCTCAAAAAGGGTTTCTTCACCCCGGGAAGTTAATTAAATACCATTTGGAGGCATTTAATGTTCGAGCAAAAACGGCTGATTTTCGACAAAAGAGATAACACCCCCCCATTACGTCATGCTTCAGAAATGTTGAAAATGGTCCGTTTTCAAATGTTTTATTTTTGAACGTCAGTTCACATTTGTAGGTGGATCATCAGTGTTAGAGCTAAAATTAGCATGTTTAAAGTGATTTTCATGCTTCCAGGGGCTCGGGAAGTTAATTAAATACCATTTGGAGGCATTTAATGTTCGAGCAAAAACGGCTGATTTTCGACAAAAGAGATAACACCCCCCATTACGTCATGCTTCAGAAATGTGGAAAATGGTCCGTTTTCAAATGTTTTATTTTTGAACGTCAGTTCACATTTGTAGGTGGATCATCAGTGTTAGAGCTAAAATTAGCATGTTTAAAGTGATTTTCATGCTTCCAGGGGCTCGGGAAGTTAATTAAATACCATTTGGAGGCATTTAATGTTTGAGCAGAAACGGCTGATTTTCGACAAAAGAGATAACACCCCCCCATTACGTCATGCTTCAGAAATGTGGAAAATGGTCCGTTTTCAAATGTTTTATTTTTGAACGTCAGTTCACATTTGTAGGTGGATCATCAGTGTTAGAGCTAAAATTAGCATGTTTAAAGTGATTTTCATGCTTCCAGGGGCTCGGGAAGTTAATTAAATACCATTTGGAGGCATTTAATTGTTCGAGCAAAAATGGCTGATTTTCGACAAAAGAGATAACACCCCCCCATTACGTCATGCTTCAGAAATGTGGAAAATGGTCCGTTTTCAAATGTTTTATTTTTGAACGTCAGTTCACATTTGTAGGTGGATCATCAGTGTTAGAGCTAAAATTAGCATGTTTAAAGTGATTTTCATGCTTCCAGGGGCTCGGGAAGTTAATTAAATACCATTTGGAGGCATTTAATGTTCGAGCAAAAACGGCTGATTTTCGACAAAAGAGATAACACCCCCCCATTACGTCATGCTTCAGAAATGTGGAAAATGGTCCGTTTTCAAATGTTTTATTTTTGAACGTCAGTTCACATTTGTAGGTGGATCATCAGTGTTAGAGCTAAAATTAGCATGTTTAAAGTGATTTTCATGCTTCCAGGGGCCCAAAACACAAGATTTATGGAATGGTTAAAAGTGCATGAAAATGGCCAATTTACTCACTCTGAGTTCTCAAAAAGGGTTTCTTCACCCCAGGAAGTGAAATAAATACCATTTGGAGGCATTTAATGTTCGAGCAAAAACAGCTGATTTTCGACAAAAGAGATAACACCCCCCCATTACGTCATGCTTCAGAAATGTGGAAAATGGTCCGTTTTCAAATGTTTTATTTTTGAACGTCAGTTCACATTTGTAGGTGGATCATCAGTGCTAGAGCTAAAATTAGCATGTTTAAAGTGATTTTCATGCTTCCAGGGGCTCGGGAAGTTAATTAAATACCATTTGGAGGCATTTAATGTTCGAGCAAAAACGGCTGATTTTCGACAAAAGAGATAACACCCCCCCATTACGTCATGCTTCAGAAATGTGGAAAATGGTCCGTTTTCAAATGTTTTATTTTTGAACGTCAGTTCACATTTGTAGGTGGATCATCAGTGTTAGAGCTAAAATTAGCATGTTTAAAGTGATTTTCATGCTTCCAGGGGCCCAAAACACAAGATTTATGGAATGGTTAAAAGTGCATGAAAATGGCCAATTTACTCACTCTGAGTTCTCAAAAAGGGTTTCTTCACCCCGGGAAGTGAAATAAATACCATTTGGAGGCATTTAATGTTCGAGCAAAAACGGCTGATTTTCGACCAAAGAGATAACACCCCCCCATTACGTCATGCTTCAGAAATGTGGAAAATGGTCCGTTTTCAAATGTTTTATTTTTGAACGTCAGTTCACATTTGTAGGTGGATCATCAGTGTTAGAGCTAAAATTAGCATGTTTAAAGTGATTTTCATGCTTCCAGGGGCTCGGGAAGTTAATTAAATACCATTTGGAGGCATTTAATGTTCGAGCAAAAACGGCTGATTTTCGACAAAAGAGATAACACCCCCCCATTACGTCATGCTTCAGAAATGTGGAAAATGGTCCGTTTTCAAATGTTTTATTTTTGAACGTCAGTTCACATTTGTAGGTGGATCATCAGTGTTAGAGCTAAAATTAGCATGTTTAAAGTGATTTTCATGCTTCCAGGGGCCCAAAACACAAGATTTATGGAATGGTTAAAAGTGCATGAAAATGGCCAATTTACTCACTCTGAGTTCTCAAAAAGGGTTTCTTCACCCCGGGAAGTGAAATAAATACCATTTGGAGGCATTTAATGTTCGAGCAAAAACGGCTGATTTTCGACAAAAGAGATAACACCCCCCCATTACGTCATGCTTCAGAAATGTGGAAAATGGTCCGTTTTCAAATGTTTTATTTTTGAACGTCAGTTCACATTTGTAGGTGGATCATCAGTGTTAGAGCTAAAATTAGCATGTTTAAAGTGATTTTCATGCTTCCAGGGGCTCGGGAAGTTAATTAAATACCATTTGGAGGCATTTAATGTTGGAGCAAAAACGGCTGATTTTCGACAAAAGAGATAACACCCCCCCATTACGTCATGCTTCAGAAATGTGGAAAATGGTCCGTTTTCAAATGTTTTATTTTTGAACGTCAGTTCACATTTGTAGGTGGATCATCAGTGTTAGAGCTAAAATTAGCATGTTTAAAGTGATTTTCATGCTTCCAGGGGCTCGGGAAGTTAATTAAATACCATTTGGAGGCATTTAATGTTCGAGCAAAAACGGCTGATTTTCGACAAAAGAGATAACACCCCCCCATTACGTCATGCTTCAGAAATGTGGAAAATGGTCCGTTTTCAAATGTTTTATTTTTGAACGTCAGTTCACATTTGTAGGTGGATCATCAGTGTTAGAGCTAAAATTAGCATGTTTAAAGTGATTTTCATGCTTCCAGGGGCTCGGGAAGTGAAATAAATACCATTTGGAGGCATTTAATGTTCGAGCAAAAACGGCTGATTTTCGACAAAAGAGATAACACCCCCCCATTACGTCATGCTTCAGAAATGTGGAAAATGGTCCGTTTTCAAATGTTTTATTTTTGAACGTCAGTTCACATTTGTAGGTGGATCATCAGTGTTAGAGCTAAAATTAGCATGTTTAAAGTGATTTTCATGCTTCCAGGGGCCCAAAACACAAGATTTATGGAATGGTTAAAAGTGCATGAAAATGGCCAATTTACTCACTCTGAGTTCTCAAAAAGGGTTTCTTCACCCCGGGAAGTGAAATAAATACCATTTGGAGGCATTTAATGTTCGAGCAAAAACGGCTGATTTTCGACAAAAGAGATAACACCCCCCCATTACGTCATGCTTCAGAAATGTGGAAAATGGTCCGTTTTCAAATGTTTTATTTTTGAACGTCAGTTCACATTTGTAGGTGGATCATCAGTGTTAGAGCTAAAATTAGCATGTTTAAAGTGATTTTCATGCTTCCAGGGGCTCGGGAAGTTAATTAAATACCATTTGGAGGCATTTAATGTTGGAGCAAAAACGGCTGATTTTCGAAAAAAGAGATAACACCCCCCCATTACGTCATGCTTCAGAAATGTGGAAAATGGTCCGTTTTCAAATGTTTTATTTTTGAACGTCAGTTCACATTTGTAGGTGGATCATCAGTGTTAGAGCTAAAATTAGCATGTTTAAAGTGATTTTCATGCTTCGAGGGGCTCGGGAAGTTAATTAAATACCATTTGGAGGCATTTAATGTTCGAGCAAAAACGGCTGATTTTCGACAAAAGAGATAACACCCCCCCATTACGTCATGCTTCAGAAATGTGGAAAATGGTCCGTTTTCAAATGTTTTATTTTTGAACGTCAGTTCACATTTGTAGGTGGATCATCAGTGTTAGAGCTAAAATTAGCATGTTTAAAGTGATTTTCATGCTTCCAGGGGCTCGGGAAGTGAAATAAATACCATTTGGAGGCATTTAATGTTCGAGCAAAAACGGCTGATTTTCGACAAAA
Organism: Lissotriton vulgaris; assembly: GCF_964263255.1. Classification (NCBI taxonomy): domain Eukaryota; kingdom Metazoa; phylum Chordata; class Amphibia; order Caudata; family Salamandridae; genus Lissotriton; species Lissotriton vulgaris. The sequence goes on from NW_028249201.1 coordinate 11,466, forward strand.
GAGATAACACCCCCCCATTACGTCATGCTTCAGAAATGTGGAAAATGGTCCGTTTTCAAATGTTTTATTTTTGAACGTCAGTTCACATTTGTAGGTGGATCATCAGTGTTAGAGCTAAAATTAGCATGTTTAAAGTGATTTTCATGCTTCCAGGGGCCCAAAACACAAGATTTATGGAATGGTTAAAAGTGCATGAAAATGGCCAATTTACTCACTCTGAGTTCTCAAAAAGGGTTTCTTCACCCCGGGAAGTTAATTAAATACCATTTGGAGGCATTTAATGTTCGAGCAAAAACGGCTGATTTTCGACAAAAGAGATAACACCCCCCCATTACGTCATGCTTCAGAAATGTGGAAAATGGTCCGTTTTCAAATGTTTTATTTTTGAACGTCAGTTCACATTTGTAGGTGGATCATCAGTGTTAGAGCTAAAATTAGCATGTTTAAAGTGATTTTCATGCTTCCAGGGGCCCAAAACACAAGATTTATGGAATGGTTAAAAGTGCATGAAAATGGCCAATTTACTCACTCTGAGTTCTCAAAAAGGGTTTCTTCACCCCGGGAAGTTAATTAAATACCATTTGGAGGCATTTAATGTTCGAGCAAAATCGGCTGATTTTCGACAAAAGAGATAACACCCCCCATTACGTCATGCTTCAGAAATGTGGAAAATGGTCCGTTTTCAAATGTTTTATTTTTGAACGTCAGTTCACATTTGTAGGTGGATCATCAGTGTTAGAGCTAAAATTAGCATGTTTAAAGTGATTTTCATGCTTCCAGGGGCTCGGGAAGTTAATTAAATACCATTTGGAGGCATTTAATGTTCGAGCAAAAACGGCTGATTTTCGACAAAAGAGATAACACCCCCCCATTACGTCATGCTTCAGAAATGTGGAAAATGGTCCGTTTTCAAATGTTTTATTTTTGAACGTCAGTTCACATTTGTAGGTGGATCATCAGTGTTAGAGCTAAAATTAGCATGTTTAAAGTGATTTTCATGCTTCCAGGGGCTCGGGAAGTGAAATAAATACCATTTGGAGGCATTTAATGTTCGAGCAAAAACGGCTGATTTTCGACAAAACAGATAACACCCCCCCATTACGTCATGCTTCAGAAATGTGGAAAATGGTCCGTTTTCAAATGTTTTATTTTTGAACGTCAGTTCACATTTGTAGGTGGATCATCAGTGTTAGAGCTAAAATTAGCATGTTTAAAGTGATTTTCATGCTTCCAGGGGCCCAAAACACAAAATTTATGGAATGGTTAAAAGTGCATGAAAATGGCCAATTTACTCACTCTGAGTTCTCAAAAAGGGTTTCTTCACCCCGGGAAGTTAATTAAATACCATTTGGAGGCATTTAATGTTCGAGCAAAAACGGCTGATTTTCGACAAAAGAGATAACACCCCCCCATTACGTCATGCTTCAGAAATGTGGAAAATGGTCCGTTTTCAAATGTTTTATTTTTGAACGTCAGTTCACATTTGTAGGTGGATCATCAGTGTTAGAGCTAAAATTAGCATGTTTAAAGTGATTTTCATGCTTCCAGGGGCTCGGGAAGTTAATTAAATACCATTTGGAGGCATTTAATGTTCGAGCAAAAACGGCTGATTTTCGAAAAAAGAGATAACACCCCCCCATTACGTCATGCTTCAGAAATGTGGAAAATGGTCCGTTTTCAAATGTTTTATTTTTGAACGTCAGTTCACATTTGTAGGTGGATCATCAGTGTTAGAGCTAAAATTAGCATGTTTAAAGTGATTTTCATGCTTCGAGGGGCTCGGGAAGTTAATTAAATACCATTTGGAGGCATTTAATGTTCGAGCAAAAACGGCTGATTTTCGACAAAAGAGATAACACCCCCCCATTACGTCATGCTTCAGAAATGTGGAAAATGGTCCGTTTTCAAATGTTTTATTTTTGAACGTCAGTTCACATTTGTAGGTGGATCATCAGTGTTAGAGCTAAAATTAGCATGTTTAAAGTGATTTTCATGCTTCCAGGGGCCCAAAACACAAGATTTATGGAATGGTTAAAAGTGCATGAAAATGGCCAATTTACTCACTCTGAGTTCTCAAAAAGGGTTTCTTCACCCCGGGAAGTTAATTAAATACCATTTGGAGGCATTTAATGTTCGAGCAAAAACGGCTGATTTTCGACAAAAGAGATAACACCCCCCCATTACGTCATGCTTCAGAAATGTGGAAAATGGTCCGTTTTCAAATGTTTTATTTTTGAACGTCAGTTCACATTTGTAGGTGGATCATCAGTGTTAGAGCTAAAATTAGCATGTTTAAAGTGATTTTCATGCTTCCAGGGGCCCAAAACACAAGATTTATGGAATGGTTAAAAGTGCATGAAAATGGCCAATTTACTCACTCTGAGTTCTCAAAAAGGGTTTCTTCACCCCGGGAAGTTAATTAAATACCATTTGGAGGCATTTAATGTTCGAGCAAAATCGGCTGATTTTCGACAAAAGACATAACACCCCCCATTACGTCATGCTTCAGAAATGTGGAAAATGGTCCGTTTTCAAATGTTTTATTTTTGAACGTCAGTTCACATTTGTAGGTGGATCATCAGTGTTAGAGCTAAAATTAGCATGTTTAAAGTGATTTTCATGCTTCCAGGGGCTCGGGAAGTTAATTAAATACCATTTGGAGGCATTTAATGTTCGAGCAAAAACGGCTGATTTTCGACAAAAGAGATAACACCCCCCCATTACGTCATGCTTCAGAAATGTGGAAAATGGTCCGTTTTCAAATGTTTTATTTTTGAACGTCAGTTCACATTTGTAGGTGGATCATCAGTGTTAGAGCTAAAATTAGCATGTTTAAAGTGATTTTCATGCTTCCAGGGGCTCGGGAAGTTAATTAAATACCATTTGGAGGCATTTATTGTTCGAGCAAAAACGGCTGATTTTCGACAAAAGAGATAACACCCCCCCATTACGTCATGCTTCAGAAATGTGGAAAATGGTCCGTTTTCAAATGTTTTATTTTTGAACGTCAGTTCACATTTGTAGGTGGATCATCAGTGTTAGAGCTAAAATTAGCATGTTTAAAGTGATTTTCATGCTTCCAGGGGCTCGGGAAGTGAAATAAATACCATTTGGAGGCATTTAATGTTCGAGCAAAAACGGCTGATTTTCGACAAAACAGATAACACCCCCCCATTACGTCATGCTTCAGAAATGTGGAAAATGGTCCGTTTTCAAATGTTTTATTTTTGAACGTCAGTTCACATTTGTAGGTGGATCATCAGTGTTAGAGCTAAAATTAGCACGTTTAAAGTGATTTTCATGCTTCCAGGGGCCCAAAACACAAAATTTATGGAATGGTTAAAAGTGCATGAAAATGGCCAATTTACTCACTCTGAGTTCTCAAAAAGGGTTTCTTCACCCTGGGAAGTTAATTAAATACCATTTGGAGGCATTTAATGTTCGAGCAAAAACGGCTGATTTTCGACAAAAGAGATAACACCCCCCCATTACGTCATGCTTCAGAAATGTGGAAAATGGTCCGTTTTCAAATGTTTTATTTTTGAACGTCAGTTCACATTTGTAGGTGGATCATCAGTGTTAGAGCTAAAATTAGCATGTTTAAAGTGATTTTCATGCTTCCAGGGGCTCGGGAAGTTAATTAAATACCATTTGGAGGCATTTAATGTTCGAGCAAAAATGGCTGATTTTCGGCAAAAGAGATAACACCCCCCATTACGTCATGCTTCAGAAATGTGGAAAATGGTCCGTTTTCAAATGTTTTATTTTTGAACGTCAGTTCACATTTGTAGGTGGATCATCAGTGTTAGAGCTAAAATTAGCATGTTTAAAGTGATTTTCATGCTTCCAGGGGCTCGGGAAGTTAATTAAATACCATTTGGAGGCATTTAATGTTCGAGCAAAAACGGCTGATTTTCGACAAAAGAGATAACACCCCCCCCATTACGTCATGCTTCAGAAATGTGGAAAATGGTCCGTTTTCAAATGTTTTATTTTTGAACGTCAGTTCACATTTGTAGGTGGATCATCAGTGTTAGAGCTAAAATTAGCATGTTTAAAGTGATTTTCATGCTTCCAGGGGCCCAAAACACAAGATTTATGGAATGGTTAAAAGTGCATGAAAATGGCCAATTTACTCACTCTGAGTTCTCAAAAAGGGTTTCTTCACCCCGGGAAGTTAATTAAATACCATTTGGAGGCATTTAATGTTCGAGCAAAAACGGCTGATTTTCGACAAAAGAGATAACACCCCCCCATTACGTCATGCTTCAGAAATGTGGAAAATGGTCCGTTTTCAAATGTTTTATTTTTGAACGTCAGTTCACATTTGTAGGTGGATCATCAGTGTTAGAGCTAAAATTAGCATGTTTAAAGTGATTTTCATGCTTCCAGGGGCCCAAAACACAAGATTTATGGAATGGTTAAAAGTGCATGAAAATGGACAATTTACTCACTCTGAGTTCTCAAAAAGGGTTTCTTCACCCCGGGAAGTTAATTAAATACCATTTGGAGGCATTTAATGTTCGAGCAAAAACGGCTGATTTTCGACAAAAGAGATAACACCCCCCCCATTACGTCATGCTTCAGAAATGTGGAAAATGGTCCGTTTTCAAATGTTTTATTTTTGAACGTCAGTTCACATTTGTAGGTGGATCATCAGTGTTAGAGCTAAAATTAGCATGTTTAAAGTGATTTTCATGCTTCCAGGGGCTCGGGAAGTTAATTAAATACCATTTGGAGGCATTTAATGTTCGAGCAAAAACGGCTGATTTTCGACAAAAGAGATAACACCCCCCCCATTACGTCATGCTTCAGAAATGTGGAAAATGGTCCGTTTTCAAATGTTTTATTTTTGAACGTCAGTTCACATTTGTAGGTGGATCATCAGTGTTAGAGCTAAAATTAGCATGTTTAAAGTGATTTTCATGCTTCCAGGGGCTCGGGAAGTTAATTAAATACCATTTGGAGGCATTTAATGTTCGAGCAAAAACGGCTGATTTTCGACAAAAGAGATAACACCCCCCCATTACGTCATGCTTCAGAAATGTGGAAAATGGTCCGTTTTCAAATGTTTTATTTTTGAACGTCAGTTCACATTTGTAGGTGGATCATCAGTGTTAGAGCTAAAATTAGCATGTTTAAAGTGATTTTCATGCTTCCAGGGGCTCGGGAAGTGAAATAAATACCATTTGGACGCATTTAATGTTCGAGCAAAAACGGCTGATTTTCGACAAAAGAGATAACACCCCCCCATTACGTCATGCTTCAGAAATGTGGAAAATGGTCCGTTTTCAAATGTTTTATTTTTGAACGTCAGTTCACATTTGTAGGTGGATCATCAGTGTTAGAGCTAAAATTAGCATGTTTAAAGTGATTTTCATGCTTCCAGGGGCCCAAAACACAAGATTTATGGAATGGTTAAAAGTGCTTGAAAATAGCCAATTTACTCACTCTGAGTTCTCAAAAAGGGTTTCTTCACCCCGGGAAGTTAATTAAATACCATTTGGAGGCATTTAATGTTCGAGCAAAAACGGCTGATTTTCGACAAAAGAGATAACACCCCCCCATTACGTCATGCTTCAGAAATGTGGAAAATGGTCCGTTTTCAAATGTTTTATTTTTGAACGTCAGTTCACATTTGTAGGTGGATCATCAGTGTTAGAGCTAAAATTAGCATGTTTAAAGTGATTTTCATGCTTCCAGGGGCTCGGGAAGTTAATTAAATACCATTTGGAGGCATTTAATGTTCGAGCAAAAACGGCTGATTTTCGACAAAAGAGATAACACCCCCCCATTACGTCATGCTTCAGAAATGTGGAAAATGGTCCGTTTTCAAATGTTTTATTTTTGAACGTCAGTTCACATTTGTAGGTGGATCATCAGTGTTAGAGCTAAAATTAGCATGTTTAAAGTGATTTTCATGCTTCCAGGGGCCCAAAACACAAGATTTATGGAATGGTTAAAAGTGCATGAAAATGGCCAATTTACTCACTCTGAGTTCTCAAAAAGGGTTTCTTCACCCCGGGAAGTTAATTAAATACCATTTGGAGGCATTTAATGTTCGAGCAAAAACGGCTGATTTTCGACAACAGAGATAACACCCCCCCATTACGTCATGCTTCAGAAATGTGGAAAATGGTCCGTTTTCAAATGTTTTATTTTTGAACGTCAGTTCACATTTGTAGGTGGATCATCAGTGTTAGAGCTAAAATTAGCATGTTTAAAGTGATTTTCATGCTTCCAGGGGCTCGGGAAGTGAAATAAATACCATTTGGAGGCATTTAATGTTCGAGCAAAAACGGCTGATTTTCGACAAAAGAGATAACACCCCCCCATTACGTCATGCTTCAGAAATGTGGAAAATGGTCCGTTTTCAAATGTTTTATTTTTGAACGTCAGTTCACATTTGTAGGTGGATCATCAGTGTTAGAGCTAAAATTAGCATGTTTAAAGTGATTTTCATGCTTCCAGGGGCTCGGGAAGTTAATTAAATACCATTTGGAGGCATTTAATGTTCGAGCAAAAACGGCTGATTTTCGACAAAAGAGATAACACCCCCCCATTACGTCATGCTTCAGAAATGTGGAAAATGGTCCGTTTTCAAAAGTTTTATTTTTGAACGTCAGTTCACATTTGTAGGTGGATCATCAGTGTTAGAGCTAAAATTAGCATGTTTAAAGTGATTTTCATGCTTCCAGGGGCCCAAAACACAAGATTTATGGAATGGTTAAAAGTGCATGAAAATGGCCAATTTACTCACTCTGAGTTCTCAAAAAGGGTTTCTTCACCCCCGGGAAGTTAATTAAATACCATTTGGAGGCATTTAATGTTCGAGCAAAAACGGCTGATTTTCGACAAAAGAGATAACACCCCCCCATTACGTCATGCTTCAGAAATGTGGAAAATGGTCCGTTTTCAAATGTTTTATTTTTGAACGTCAGTTCACATTTGTAGGTGGATCATCAGTGTTAGAGCTAAAATTAGCATGTTTAAAGTGATTTTCATGCTTCCAGGGGCTCGGGAAGTTAATTAAATACCATTTGGAGGCATTTAATGTTCGAGCAAAAACGGCTGATTTTCGACAAAAGAGATAACACCCCCCCATTACGTCATGCTTCAGAAATGTGGAAAATGGTCCGTTTTCAAATGTTTTATTTTTGAACGTCAGTTCACATTTGTAGGTGGATCATCAGTGTTAGAGCTAAAATTAGCATGTTTAAAGTGATTTTCATGCTTCCAGGGGCTCGGGAAGTTAATTAAATACCATTTGGAGGCATTTAATGTTCGAGCAAAAATGGCTGATTTTCGACAAAAGAGATAACACCCCCCCATTACGTCATGCTTCAGAAATGTGGAAAATGGTCCGTTTTCAAATGTTTTATTTTTGAACGTCAGTTCACATTTGTAGGTGGATCATCAGTGTTAGAGCTAAAATTAGCATGTTTAAAGTGATTTTCATGCTTCCAGGGGCTCGGGAAGTGAAATAAATACCATTTGGAGGCATTTAATGTTCGAGCAAAAACGGCTGATTTTCGACAAAAGAGATAACACCCCCCCATTACGTCATGCTTCAGAAATGTGGAAAATGGTCCGTTTTCAAATGTTTTATTTTTGAACGTCAGTTCACATTTGTAGGTGGATCATCAGTGTTAGAGCTAAAATTAGCATGTTTAAAGTGATTTTCATGCTTCCAGGGGCTCGGGAAGTTAATTAAATACCATTTGGAGGCATTTAATGTTCGAGCAAAAACGGCTGATTTTCGACAAAAGAGATAACACCCCCCCATTACGTCATGCTTCAGAAATGTGGAAAATGGTCCGTTTTCAAATGTTTTATTTTTGAACGTCAGTTCACATTTGTAGGTGGATCATCAGTGTTAGAGCTAAAATTAGCATGTTTAAAGTGATTTTCATGCTTCCAGGGGCCCAAAACACAAGATTAATGGAATGGTTAAAAGTGCATGAAAATGGCCAATTTACTCACTCTGAGTTCTCAAAAAGGGTTTCTTCACCCCGGGAAGTGAAATAAATACCATTTGGAGGCATTTAATGTTCGAGCAAAAACGGCTGATTTTCGACAAAAGAGATAACACCCCCCCCATTACGTCATGCTTCAGAAATGTGGAAAATGGTCCGTTTTCAAATGTTTTATTTTTGAACGTCAGTTCACATTTGTAGGTGGATCATCAGTGTTAGAGCTAAAATTAGCATGTTTAAAGTGATTTTCATGCTTCCAGGGGCTCGGGAAGTTAATTAAATACCATTTGGAGGCATTTAATGTTCGAGCAAAAACGGCTGATTTTCGACAAAAGAGATAACACCCCCCCATTACGTCATGCTTCAGAAATGTGGAAAATGGTCCGTTTTCAAATGTTTTATTTTTGAACGTCAGTTCACATTTGTAGGTGGATCATCAGTGTTAGAGCTAAAATTAGCATGTTTAAAGTGATTTTCATGCTTCCAGGGGCTCGGGAAGTGAAATAAATACCATTTGGAGGCATTTAATGTTCGAGCAAAAACTGCTGATTTTCGACAAAAGAGATAACACCCCCCCATTACGTCATGCTTCAGAAATGTGGAAAATGGTCCGTTTTCAAATGTTTTATTTTTGAACGTCAGTTCACATTTGTAGGTGGATCATCAGTGTTAGAGCTAAAATTAGCATGTTTAAAGTGATTTTCATGCTTCCAGGGGCCCAAAACACAAGATTTATGGAATGGTTAAAAGTGCATGAAAATGGCCAATTTACTCACTCTGAGTTCTCAAAAAGGGTTTCTTCACCCCGGGAAGTTAATTAAATACCATTTGGAGGCATTTAATGTTCGAGCAAAAACGGCTGATTTTCGACAAAAGAGATAACACCCCCCCATTACGTCATGCTTCAGAAATGTTGAAAATGGTCCGTTTTCAAATGTTTTATTTTTGAACGTCAGTTCACATTTGTAGGTGGATCATCAGTGTTAGAGCTAAAATTAGCATGTTTAAAGTGATTTTCATGCTTCCAGGGGCTCGGGAAGTTAATTAAATACCATTTGGAGGCATTTAATGTTCGAGCAAAAACGGCTGATTTTCGACAAAAGAGATAACACCCCCCCATTACGTCATGCTTCAGAAATGTGGAAAATGGTCCGTTTTCAAATGTTTTATTTTTGAACGTCAGTTCACATTTGTAGGTGGATCATCAGTTTAGAGCTAAAATTAGCATGTTTAAAGTGATTTTCATGCTTCCAGGGGCTCGGGAAGTTAATTAAATACCATTTGGAGGCATTTAATGTTCGAGCAAAAATGGCTGATTTTCGACAAAAGAGATAACACCCCCCCATTACGTCATGCTTCAGAAATGTGGAAAATGGTCCGTTTTCAAATGTTTTATTTTTGAACGTCAGTTCACATTTGTAGGTGGATCATCAGTGTTAGAGCTAAAATTAGCATGTTTAAAGTGATTTTCATGCTTCCAGGGGCTCGGGAAGTGAAATAAATACCATTTGGAGGCATTTAATGTTCGAGCAAAAACGGCTGATTTTCGACAAAAGAGATAACACCCCCCCATTACGTCATGCTTCAGAAATGTGGAAAATGGTCCGTTTTCAAATGTTTTATTTTTGAACGTCAGTTCACATTTGTAGGTGGATCATCAGTGTTAGAGCTAAAATTAGCATGTTTAAAGTGATTTTCATGCTTCCAGGGGCTCGGGAAGTTAATTAAATACCATTTGGAGGCATTTAATGTTCGAGCAAAAACGGCTGATTTTCGACAAAAGAGATAACACCCCCCCATTACGTCATGCTTCAGAAATGTGGAAAATGGTCCGTTTTCAAATGTTTTATTTTTGAACGTCAGTTCACATTTGTAGGTGGATCATCAGTGTTAGAGCTAAAATTAGCATGTTTAAAGTGATTTTCATGCTTCCAGGGGCCCAAAACACAAGATTAATGGAATGGTTAAAAGTGCATGAAAATGGCCAATTTACTCACTCTGAGTTCTCAAAAAGGGTTTCTTCACCCCGGGAAGTGAAATAAATACCATTTGGAGGCATTTAATGTTCGAGCAAAAACGGCTGATTTTCGACAAAAGAGATAACACCCCCCCCATTACGTCATGCTTCAGAAATGTGGAAAATGGTCCGTTTTCAAATGTTTTATTTTTGAACGTCAGTTCACATTTGTAGGTGGATCATCAGTGTTAGAGCTAAAATTAGCATGTTTAAAGTGATTTTCATGCTTCCAGGGGCTCGGGAAGTTAATTAAATACCATTTGGAGGCATTTAATGTTCGAGCAAAAACGGCTGATTTTCGACAAAAGAGATAACACCCCCCCATTACGTCATGCTTCAGAAATGTGGAAAATGGTCCGTTTTCAAATGTTTTATTTTTGAACGTCAGTTCACATTTGTAGGTGGATCATCAGTGTTAGAGCTAAAATTAGCATGTTTAAAGTGATTTTCATGCTTCCAGGGGCTCGGGAAGTGAAATAAATACCATTTGGAGGCATTTAATGTTCGAGCAAAAACTGCTGATTTTCGACAAAAGAGATAACACCCCCCCATTACGTCATGCTTCAGAAATGTGGAAAATGGTCCGTTTTCAAATGTTTTATTTTTGAACGTCAGTTCACATTTGTAGGTGGATCATCAGTGTTAGAGCTAAAATTAGCATGTTTAAAGTGATTTTCATGCTTCCAGGGGCCCAAAACACAAGATTTATGGAATGGTTAAAAGTGCATGAAAATGGCCAATTTACTCACTCTGAGTTCTCAAAAAGGGTTTCTTCACCCCGGGAAGTTAATTAAATACCATTTGGAGGCATTTAATGTTCGAGCAAAAACGGCTGATTTTCGACAAAAGAGATAACACCCCCCCATTACGTCATGCTTCAGAAATGTTGAAAATGGTCCGTTTTCAAATGTTTTATTTTTGAACGTCAGTTCACATTTGTAGGTGGATCATCAGTGTTAGAGCTAAAATTAGCATGTTTAAAGTGATTTTCATGCTTCCAGGGGCTCGGGAAGTTAATTAAATACCATTTGGAGGCATTTAATGTTCGAGCAAAAACGGCTGATTTTCGACAAAAGAGATAACACCCCCCATTACGTCATGCTTCAGAAATGTGGAAAATGGTCCGTTTTCAAATGTTTTATTTTTGAACGTCAGTTCACATTTGTAGGTGGATCATCAGTGTTAGAGCTAAAATTAGCATGTTTAAAGTGATTTTCATGCTTCCAGGGGCTCGGGAAGTTAATTAAATACCATTTGGAGGCATTTAATGTTTGAGCAGAAACGGCTGATTTTCGACAAAAGAGATAACACCCCCCCATTACGTCATGCTTCAGAAATGTGGAAAATGGTCCGTTTTCAAATGTTTTATTTTTGAACGTCAGTTCACATTTGTAGGTGGATCATCAGTGTTAGAGCTAAAATTAGCATGTTTAAAGTGATTTTCATGCTTCCAGGGGCTCGGGAAGTTAATTAAATACCATTTGGAGGCATTTAATTGTTCGAGCAAAAATGGCTGATTTTCGACAAAAGAGATAACACCCCCCCATTACGTCATGCTTCAGAAATGTGGAAAATGGTCCGTTTTCAAATGTTTTATTTTTGAACGTCAGTTCACATTTGTAGGTGGATCATCAGTGTTAGAGCTAAAATTAGCATGTTTAAAGTGATTTTCATGCTTCCAGGGGCTCGGGAAGTTAATTAAATACCATTTGGAGGCATTTAATGTTCGAGCAAAAACGGCTGATTTTCGACAAAAGAGATAACACCCCCCCATTACGTCATGCTTCAGAAATGTGGAAAATGGTCCGTTTTCAAATGTTTTATTTTTGAACGTCAGTTCACATTTGTAGGTGGATCATCAGTGTTAGAGCTAAAATTAGCATGTTTAAAGTGATTTTCATGCTTCCAGGGGCCCAAAACACAAGATTTATGGAATGGTTAAAAGTGCATGAAAATGGCCAATTTACTCACTCTGAGTTCTCAAAAAGGGTTTCTTCACCCCAGGAAGTGAAATAAATACCATTTGGAGGCATTTAATGTTCGAGCAAAAACAGCTGATTTTCGACAAAAGAGATAACACCCCCCCATTACGTCATGCTTCAGAAATGTGGAAAATGGTCCGTTTTCAAATGTTTTATTTTTGAACGTCAGTTCACATTTGTAGGTGGATCATCAGTGCTAGAGCTAAAATTAGCATGTTTAAAGTGATTTTCATGCTTCCAGGGGCTCGGGAAGTTAATTAAATACCATTTGGAGGCATTTAATGTTCGAGCAAAAACGGCTGATTTTCGACAAAAGAGATAACACCCCCCCATTACGTCATGCTTCAGAAATGTGGAAAATGGTCCGTTTTCAAATGTTTTATTTTTGAACGTCAGTTCACATTTGTAGGTGGATCATCAGTGTTAGAGCTAAAATTAGCATGTTTAAAGTGATTTTCATGCTTCCAGGGGCCCAAAACACAAGATTTATGGAATGGTTAAAAGTGCATGAAAATGGCCAATTTACTCACTCTGAGTTCTCAAAAAGGGTTTCTTCACCCCGGGAAGTGAAATAAATACCATTTGGAGGCATTTAATGTTCGAGCAAAAACGGCTGATTTTCGACCAAAGAGATAACACCCCCCCATTACGTCATGCTTCAGAAATGTGGAAAATGGTCCGTTTTCAAATGTTTTATTTTTGAACGTCAGTTCACATTTGTAGGTGGATCATCAGTGTTAGAGCTAAAATTAGCATGTTTAAAGTGATTTTCATGCTTCCAGGGGCTCGGGAAGTTAATTAAATACCATTTGGAGGCATTTAATGTTCGAGCAAAAACGGCTGATTTTCGACAAAAGAGATAACACCCCCCCATTACGTCATGCTTCAGAAATGTGGAAAATGGTCCGTTTTCAAATGTTTTATTTTTGAACGTCAGTTCACATTTGTAGGTGGATCATCAGTGTTAGAGCTAAAATTAGCATGTTTAAAGTGATTTTCATGCTTCCAGGGGCCCAAAACACAAGATTTATGGAATGGTTAAAAGTGCATGAAAATGGCCAATTTACTCACTCTGAGTTCTCAAAAAGGGTTTCTTCACCCCGGGAAGTGAAATAAATACCATTTGGAGGCATTTAATGTTCGAGCAAAAACGGCTGATTTTCGACAAAAGAGATAACACCCCCCCATTACGTCATGCTTCAGAAATGTGGAAAATGGTCCGTTTTCAAATGTTTTATTTTTGAACGTCAGTTCACATTTGTAGGTGGATCATCAGTGTTAGAGCTAAAATTAGCATGTTTAAAGTGATTTTCATGCTTCCAGGGGCTCGGGAAGTTAATTAAATACCATTTGGAGGCATTTAATGTTGGAGCAAAAACGGCTGATTTTCGACAAAAGAGATAACACCCCCCCATTACGTCATGCTTCAGAAATGTGGAAAATGGTCCGTTTTCAAATGTTTTATTTTTGAACGTCAGTTCACATTTGTAGGTGGATCATCAGTGTTAGAGCTAAAATTAGCATGTTTAAAGTGATTTTCATGCTTCCAGGGGCTCGGGAAGTTAATTAAATACCATTTGGAGGCATTTAATGTTCGAGCAAAAACGGCTGATTTTCGAAAAAAGAGATAACACCCCCCCATTACGTCATGCTTCAGAAATGTGGAAAATGGTCCGTTTTCAAATGTTTTATTTTTGAACGTCAGTTCACATTTGTAGGTGGATCATCAGTGTTAGAGCTAAAATTAGCATGTTTAAAGTGATTTTCATGCTTCGAGGGGCTCGGGAAGTTAATTAAATACCATTTGGAGGCATTTAATGTTCGAGCAAAAACGGCTGATTTTCGACAAAAGAGATAACACCCCCCCATTACGTCATGCTTCAGAAATGTGGAAAATGGTCCGTTTTCAAATGTTTTATTTTTGAACGTCAGTTCACATTTGTAGGTGGATCATCAGTGTTAGAGCTAAAATTAGCATGTTTAAAGTGATTTTCATGCTTCCAGGGGCTCGGGAAGTGAAATAAATACCATTTGGAGGCATTTAATGTTCGAGCAAAAACGGCTGATTTTCGACAAAAGAGATAACACCCCCCCATTACGTCATGCTTCAGAAATGTGGAAAATGGTCCGTTTTCAAATGTTTTATTTTTGAACGTCAGTTCACATTTGTAGGTGGATCATCAGTGTTAGAGCTAAAATTAGCATGTTTAAAGTGATTTTCATGCTTCCAGGGGCCCAAAACACAAGATTTATGGAATGGTTAAAAGTGCATGAAAATGGCCAATTTACTCACTCTGAGTTCTCAAAAAGGGTTTCTTCACCCCGGGAAGTTAATTAAATACCATTTGGAGGCATTTAATGTTCGAGCAAAAACGGCTGATTTTCGACAAAAGAGATAACACCCCCCCATTACGTCATGCTTCAGAAATGTGGAAAATGGTCCGTTTTCAAATGTTTTATTTTTGAACGTCAGTTCACATTTGTAGGTGGATCATCAGTGTTAGAGCTAAAATTAGCATGTTTAAAGTGATTTTCATGCTTCCAGGGGCCCAAAACACAAGATTTATGGAATGGTTAAAAGTGCATGAAAATGGCCAATTTACTCACTCTGAGTTCTCAAAAAGGGTTTCTTCACCCCGGGAAGTTAATTAAATACCATTTGGAGGCATTTAATGTTCGAGCAAAATCGGCTGATTTTCGACAAAAGAGATAACACCCCCCATTACGTCATGCTTCAGAAATGTGGAAAATGGTCCGTTTTCAAATGTTTTATTTTTGAACGTCAGTTCACATTTGTAGGTGGATCATCAGTGTTAGAGCTAAAATTAGCATGTTTAAAGTGATTTTCATGCTTCCAGGGGCTCGGGAAGTTAATTAAATACCATTTGGAGGCATTTAATGTTCGAGCAAAAACGGCTGATTTTCGACAAAAGAGATAACACCCCCCCATTACGTCATGCTTCAGAAATGTGGAAAATGGTCCGTTTTCAAATGTTTTATTTTTGAACGTCAGTTCACATTTGTAGGTGGATCATCAGTGTTAGAGCTAAAATTAGCATGTTTAAAGTGATTTTCATGCTTCCAGGGGCTCGGGAAGTGAAATAAATACCATTTGGAGGCATTTAATGTTCGAGCAAAAACGGCTGATTTTCGACAAAACAGATAACACCCCCCCATTACGTCATGCTTCAGAAATGTGGAAAATGGTCCGTTTTCAAATGTTTTATTTTTGAACGTCAGTTCACATTTGTAGGTGGATCATCAGTGTTAGAGCTAAAATTAGCATGTTTAAAGTGATTTTCATGCTTCCAGGGGCCCAAAACACAAAATTTATGGAATGGTTAAAAGTGCATGAAAATGGCCAATTTACTCACTCTGAGTTCTCAAAAAGGGTTTCTTCACCCCGGGAAGTTAATTAAATACCATTTGGAGGCATTTAATGTTCGAGCAAAAACGGCTGATTTTCGACAAAAGAGATAACACCCCCCCATTACGTCATGCTTCAGAAATGTGGAAAATGGTCCGTTTTCAAATGTTTTATTTTTGAACGTCAGTTCACATTTGTAGGTGGATCATCAGTGTTAGAGCTAAAATTAGCATGTTTAAAGTGATTTTCATGCTTCCAGGGGCTCGGGAAGTTAATTAAATACCATTTGGAGGCATTTAATGTTCGAGCAAAAACGGCTGATTTTCGAAAAAAGAGATAACACCCCCCCATTACGTCATGCTTCAGAAATGTGGAAAATGGTCCGTTTTCAAATGTTTTATTTTTGAACGTCAGTTCACATTTGTAGGTGGATCATCAGTGTTAGAGCTAAAATTAGCATGTTTAAAGTGATTTTCATGCTTCGAGGGGCTCGGGAAGTTAATTAAATACCATTTGGAGGCATTTAATGTTCGAGCAAAAACGGCTGATTTTCGACAAAAGAGATAACACCCCCCCATTACGTCATGCTTCAGAAATGTGGAAAATGGTCCGTTTTCAAATGTTTTATTTTTGAACGTCAGTTCACATTTGTAGGTGGATCATCAGTGTTAGAGCTAAAATTAGCATGTTTAAAGTGATTTTCATGCTTCCAGGGGCTCGGGAAGTGAAATAAATACCATTTGGAGGCATTTAATGTTCGAGCAAAAACGGCTGATTTTCGACAAAAGAGATAACACCCCCCCATTACGTCATGCTTCAGAAATGTGGAAAATGGTCCGTTTTCAAATGTTTTATTTTTGAACGTCAGTTCACATTTGTAGGTGGATCATCAGTGTTAGAGCTAAAATTAGCATGTTTAAAGTGATTTTCATTCTTCCAGGGGCCCAAAACACAAGATTTATGGAATGGTTAAAAGTGCATGAAAATGGCCGATTTACTCACTCTGAGTTCTCAAAAAGGGTTTCTTCACCCCGGGAAGTTAATTAAATACCATTTGGAGGCATTTAATGTTCGAGCAAAAACGGCTGATTTTCGACAAAAGAGATAACACCCCCCCATTACGTCATGCTTCAGAAATGTGGAAAATGGTCCGTTTTCAAATGTTTTATTTTTGAACGTCAGTTCACATTTGTAGGTGGATCATCAGTGTTAGAGCTAAAATTAGCATGTTTAAAGTGATTTTCATGCTTCCAGGGGCCCAAAACACAAGATTTATGGAATGGTTAAAAGTGCATGAAAATGGCCAATTTACTCACTCTGAGTTCTCAAAAAGGGTTTCTTCACCCCGGGAAGTTAATTAAATACCATTTGGAGGCATTTAATGTTCGAGCAAAATCGGCTGATTTTCGACAAAAGACATAACACCCCCCATTACGTCATGCTTCAGAAATGTGGAAAATGGTCCGTTTTCAAATGTTTTATTTTTGAACGTCAGTTCACATTTGTAGGTGGATCATCAGTGTTAGAGCTAAAATTAGCATGTTTAAAGTGATTTTCATGCTTCCAGGGGCTCGGGAAGTTAATTAAATACCATTTGGAGGCATTTAATGTTCGAGCAAAAACGGCTGATTTTCGACAAAAGAGATAACACCCCCCCATTACGTCATGCTTCAGAAATGTGGAAAATGGTCCGTTTTCAAATGTTTTATTTTTGAACGTCAGTTCACATTTGTAGGTGGATCATCAGTGTTAGAGCTAAAATTAGCATGTTTAAAGTGATTTTCATGCTTCCAGGGGCTCGGGAAGTGAAATAAATACCATTTGGAGGCATTTAATGTTCGAGCAAAAACGGCTGATTTTCGACAAAAGAGATAACACCCCCCCATTACGTCATGCTTCAGAAATGTGGAAAATGGTCCGTTTTCAAATGTTTTATTTTTGAACGTCAGTTCACATTTGTAGGTGGATCATCAGTGTTAGAGCTAAAATTAGCATGTTTAAAGTGATTTTCATTCTTCCAGGGGCCCAAAACACAAGATTTATGGAATGGTTAAAAGTGCATGAAAATGGCCGATTTACTCACTCTGAGTTCTCAAAAAGGGTTTCTTCACCCCGGGAAGTTAATTAAATACCATTTGGAGGCATTTAATGTTCGAGCAAAAACGGCTGATTTTCGACAAAAGAGATAACACCCCCCCATTACGTCATGCTTCAGAAATGTGGAAAATGGTCCGTTTTCAAATGTTTTATTTTTGAACGTCAGTTCACATTTGTAGGTGGATCATCAGTGTTAGAGCTAAAATTAGCATGTTTAAAGTGATTTTCATGCTTCCAGGGGCCCAAAACACAAGATTTATGGAATGGTTAAAAGTGCATGAAAATGGCCAATTTACTCACTCTGAGTTCTCAAAAAGGGTTTCTTCACCCCGGGAAGTTAATTAAATACCATTTGGAGGCATTTAATGTTCGAGCAAAATCGGCTGATTTTCGACAAAAGACATAACACCCCCCATTACGTCATGCTTCAGAAATGTGGAAAATGGTCCGTTTTCAAATGTTTTATTTTTGAACGTCAGTTCACATTTGTAGGTGGATCATCAGTGTTAGAGCTAAAATTAGCATGTTTAAAGTGATTTTCATGCTTCCAGGGGCTCGGGAAGTTAATTAAATACCATTTGGAGGCATTTAATGTTCGAGCAAAAACGGCTGATTTTCGACAAAAGAGATAACACCCCCCCATTACGTCATGCTTCAGAAATGTGGAAAATGGTCCGTTTTCAAATGTTTTATTTTTGAACGTCAGTTCACATTTGTAGGTGGATCATCAGTGTTAGAGCTAAAATTAGCATGTTTAAAGTGATTTTCATGCTTCCAGGGGCTCGGGAAGTTAATTAAATACCATTTGGAGGCATTTATTGTTCGAGCAAAAACGGCTGATTTTCGACAAAAGAGATAACACCCCCCCATTACGTCATGCTTCAGAAATGTGGAAAATGGTCCGTTTTCAAATGTTTTATTTTTGAACGTCAGTTCACATTTGTAGGTGGATCATCAGTGTTAGAGCTAAAATTAGCATGTTTAAAGTGATTTTCATGCTTCCAGGGGCTCGGGAAGTGAAATAAATACCATTTGGAGGCATTTAATGTTCGAGCAAAAACGGCTGATTTTCGACAAAACAGATAACACCCCCCCATTACGTCATGCTTCAGAAATGTGGAAAATGGTCCGTTTTCAAATGTTTTATTTTTGAACGTCAGTTCACATTTGTAGGTGGATCATCAGTGTTAGAGCTAAAATTAGCACGTTTAAAGTGATTTTCATGCTTCCAGGGGCCCAAAACACAAAATTTATGGAATGGTTAAAAGTGCATGAAAATGGCCAATTTACTCACTCTGAGTTCTCAAAAAGGGTTTCTTCACCCTGGGAAGTTAATTAAATACCATTTGGAGGCATTTAATGTTCGAGCAAAAACGGCTGATTTTCGACAAAAGAGATAACACCCCCCCATTACGTCATGCTTCAGAAATGTGGAAAATGGTCCGTTTTCAAATGTTTTATTTTTGAACGTCAGTTCACATTTGTAGGTGGATCATCAGTGTTAGAGCTAAAATTAGCATGTTTAAAGTGATTTTCATGCTTCCAGGGGCTCGGGAAGTTAATTAAATACCATTTGGAGGCATTTAATGTTCGAGCAAAAATGGCTGATTTTCGGCAAAAGAGATAACACCCCCCCATTACGTCATGCTTCAGAAATGTGGAAAATGGTCCGTTTTCAAATGTTTTATTTTTGAACGTCAGTTCACATTTGTAGGTGGATCATCAGTGTTAGAGCTAAAATTAGCATGTTTAAAGTGATTTTCATGCTTCCAGGGGCTCGGGAAGTTAATTAAATACCATTTGGAGGCATTTAATGTTCGAGCAAAAACGGCTGATTTTCGACAAAAGAGATAACACCCCCCCCATTACGTCATGCTTCAGAAATGTGGAAAATGGTCCGTTTTCAAATGTTTTATTTTTGAACGTCAGTTCACATTTGTAGGTGGATCATCAGTGTTAGAGCTAAAATTAGCATGTTTAAAGTGATTTTCATGCTTCCAGGGGCCCAAAACACAAGATTTATGGAATGGTTAAAAGTGCATGAAAATGGCCAATTTACTCACTCTGAGTTCTCAAAAAGGGTTTCTTCACCCCGGGAAGTTAATTAAATACCATTTGGAGGCATTTAATGTTCGAGCAAAAACGGCTGATTTTCGACAAAAGAGATAACACCCCCCCATTACGTCATGCTTCAGAAATGTGGAAAATGGTCCGTTTTCAAATGTTTTATTTTTGAACGTCAGTTCACATTTGTAGGTGGATCATCAGTGTTAGAGCTAAAATTAGCATGTTTAAAGTGATTTTCATGCTTCCAGGGGCCCAAAACACAAGATTTATGGAATGGTTAAAAGTGCATGAAAATGGACAATTTACTCACTCTGAGTTCTCAAAAAGGGTTTCTTCACCCCGGGAAGTTAATTAAATACCATTTGGAGGCATTTAATGTTCGAGCAAAAACGGCTGATTTTCGACAAAAGAGATAACACCCCCCCCATTACGTCATGCTTCAGAAATGTGGAAAATGGTCCGTTTTCAAATGTTTTATTTTTGAACGTCAGTTCACATTTGTAGGTGGATCATCAGTGTTAGAGCTAAAATTAGCATGTTTAAAGTGATTTTCATGCTTCCAGGGGCTCGGGAAGTTAATTAAATACCATTTGGAGGCATTTAATGTTCGAGCAAAAACGGCTGATTTTCGACAAAAGAGATAACACCCCCCCCATTACGTCATGCTTCAGAAATGTGGAAAATGGTCCGTTTTCAAATGTTTTATTTTTGAACGTCAGTTCACATTTGTAGGTGGATCATCAGTGTTAGAGCTAAAATTAGCATGTTTAAAGTGATTTTCATGCTTCCAGGGGCTCGGGAAGTTAATTAAATACCATTTGGAGGCATTTAATGTTCGAGCAAAAACGGCTGATTTTCGACAAAAGAGATAACACCCCCCCATTACGTCATGCTTCAGAAATGTGGAAAATGGTCCGTTTTCAAATGTTTTATTTTTGAACGTCAGTTCACATTTGTAGGTGGATCATCAGTGTTAGAGCTAAAATTAGCATGTTTAAAGTGATTTTCATGCTTCCAGGGGCTCGGGAAGTGAAATAAATACCATTTGGACGCATTTAATGTTCGAGCAAAAACGGCTGATTTTCGACAAAAGAGATAACACCCCCCCATTACGTCATGCTTCAGAAATGTGGAAAATGGTCCGTTTTCAAATGTTTTATTTTTGAACGTCAGTTCACATTTGTAGGTGGATCATCAGTGTTAGAGCTAAAATTAGCATGTTTAAAGTGATTTTCATGCTTCCAGGGGCCCAAAACACAAGATTTATGGAATGGTTAAAAGTGCTTGAAAATAGCCAATTTACTCACTCTGAGTTCTCAAAAAGGGTTTCTTCACCCCGGGAAGTTAATTAAATACCATTTGGAGGCATTTAATGTTCGAGCAAAAACGGCTGATTTTCGACAAAAGAGATAACACCCCCCCATTACGTCATGCTTCAGAAATGTGGAAAATGGTCCGTTTTCAAATGTTTTATTTTTGAACGTCAGTTCACATTTGTAGGTGGATCATCAGTGTTAGAGCTAAAATTAGCATGTTTAAAGTGATTTTCATGCTTCCAGGGGCTCGGGAAGTTAATTAAATACCATTTGGAGGCATTTAATGTTCGAGCAAAAACGGCTGATTTTCGACAAAAGAGATAACACCCCCCCATTACGTCATGCTTGAGAAATGTGGAAAATGGTCCGTTTTCAAATGTTTTATTTTTGAACGTCAGTTCACATTTGTAGGTGGATCATCAGTGTTAGAGCTAAAATTAGCATGTTTAAAGTGATTTTCATGCTTCCAGGGGCCCAAAACACAAGATTTATGGAATGGTTAAAAGTGCATGAAAATGGCCAATTTACTCACTCTGAGTTCTCAAAAAGGGTTTCTTCACCCCGGGAAGTTAATTAAATACCATTTGGAGGCATTTAATGTTCGAGCAAAAACGGCTGATTTTCGACAACAGAGATAACACCCCCCCATTACGTCATGCTTCAGAAATGTGGAAAATGGTCCGTTTTCAAATGTTTTATTTTTGAACGTCAGTTCACATTTGTAGGTGGATCATCAGTGTTAGAGCTAAAATTAGCATGTTTAAAGTGATTTTCATGCTTCCAGGGGCTCGGGAAGTTAATTAAATACCATTTGGAGGCATTTAATGTTCGAGCAAAAATGGCTGATTTTCGGCAAAAGAGATAACACCCCCCCATTACGTCATGCTTCAGAAATGTGGAAAATGGTCCGTTTTCAAATGTTTTATTTTTGAACGTCAGTTCACATTTGTAGGTGGATCATCAGTGTTAGAGCTAAAATTAGCATGTTTAAAGTGATTTTCATGCTTCCAGGGGCTCGGGAAGTTAATTAAATACCATTTGGAGGCATTTAATGTTCGAGCAAAAACGGCTGATTTTCGACAAAAGAGATAACACCCCCCCCATTACGTCATGCTTCAGAAATGTGGAAAATGGTCCGTTTTCAAATGTTTTATTTTTGAACGTCAGTTCACATTTGTAGGTGGATCATCAGTGTTAGAGCTAAAATTAGCATGTTTAAAGTGATTTTCATGCTTCCAGGGGCCCAAAACACAAGATTTATGGAATGGTTAAAAGTGCATGAAAATGGCCAATTTACTCACTCTGAGTTCTCAAAAAGGGTTTCTTCACCCCGGGAAGTTAATTAAATACCATTTGGAGGCATTTAATGTTCGAGCAAAAACGGCTGATTTTCGACAAAAGAGATAACACCCCCCCATTACGTCATGCTTCAGAAATGTGGAAAATGGTCCGTTTTCAAATGTTTTATTTTTGAACGTCAGTTCACATTTGTAGGTGGATCATCAGTGTTAGAGCTAAAATTAGCATGTTTAAAGTGATTTTCATGCTTCCAGGGGCCCAAAACACAAGATTTATGGAATGGTTAAAAGTGCATGAAAATGGACAATTTACTCACTCTGAGTTCTCAAAAAGGGTTTCTTCACCCCGGGAAGTTAATTAAATACCATTTGGAGGCATTTAATGTTCGAGCAAAAACGGCTGATTTTCGACAAAAGAGATAACACCCCCCCCATTACGTCATGCTTCAGAAATGTGGAAAATGGTCCGTTTTCAAATGTTTTATTTTTGAACGTCAGTTCACATTTGTAGGTGGATCATCAGTGTTAGAGCTAAAATTAGCATGTTTAAAGTGATTTTCATGCTTCCAG
Source organism: Lissotriton vulgaris (assembly GCF_964263255.1). Classification (NCBI taxonomy): domain Eukaryota; kingdom Metazoa; phylum Chordata; class Amphibia; order Caudata; family Salamandridae; genus Lissotriton; species Lissotriton vulgaris. Next base: position 34,156 of record NW_028249201.1, read on the forward strand.
GGGCTCGGGAAGTTAATTAAATACCATTTGGAGGCATTTAATGTTCGAGCAAAAACGGCTGATTTTCGACAAAAGAGATAACACCCCCCCCATTACGTCATGCTTCAGAAATGTGGAAAATGGTCCGTTTTCAAATGTTTTATTTTTGAACGTCAGTTCACATTTGTAGGTGGATCATCAGTGTTAGAGCTAAAATTAGCATGTTTAAAGTGATTTTCATGCTTCCAGGGGCTCGGGAAGTTAATTAAATACCATTTGGAGGCATTTAATGTTCGAGCAAAAACGGCTGATTTTCGACAAAAGAGATAACACCCCCCCATTACGTCATGCTTCAGAAATGTGGAAAATGGTCCGTTTTCAAATGTTTTATTTTTGAACGTCAGTTCACATTTGTAGGTGGATCATCAGTGTTAGAGCTAAAATTAGCATGTTTAAAGTGATTTTCATGCTTCCAGGGGCTCGGGAAGTGAAATAAATACCATTTGGACGCATTTAATGTTCGAGCAAAAACGGCTGATTTTCGACAAAAGAGATAACACCCCCCCATTACGTCATGCTTCAGAAATGTGGAAAATGGTCCGTTTTCAAATGTTTTATTTTTGAACGTCAGTTCACATTTGTAGGTGGATCATCAGTGTTAGAGCTAAAATTAGCATGTTTAAAGTGATTTTCATGCTTCCAGGGGCCCAAAACACAAGATTTATGGAATGGTTAAAAGTGCTTGAAAATAGCCAATTTACTCACTCTGAGTTCTCAAAAAGGGTTTCTTCACCCCGGGAAGTTAATTAAATACCATTTGGAGGCATTTAATGTTCGAGCAAAAACGGCTGATTTTCGACAAAAGAGATAACACCCCCCCATTACGTCATGCTTCAGAAATGTGGAAAATGGTCCGTTTTCAAATGTTTTATTTTTGAACGTCAGTTCACATTTGTAGGTGGATCATCAGTGTTAGAGCTAAAATTAGCATGTTTAAAGTGATTTTCATGCTTCCAGGGGCTCGGGAAGTTAATTAAATACCATTTGGAGGCATTTAATGTTCGAGCAAAAACGGCTGATTTTCGACAAAAGAGATAACACCCCCCCATTACGTCATGCTTGAGAAATGTGGAAAATGGTCCGTTTTCAAATGTTTTATTTTTGAACGTCAGTTCACATTTGTAGGTGGATCATCAGTGTTAGAGCTAAAATTAGCATGTTTAAAGTGATTTTCATGCTTCCAGGGGCCCAAAACACAAGATTTATGGAATGGTTAAAAGTGCATGAAAATGGCCAATTTACTCACTCTGAGTTCTCAAAAAGGGTTTCTTCACCCCGGGAAGTTAATTAAATACCATTTGGAGGCATTTAATGTTCGAGCAAAAACGGCTGATTTTCGACAACAGAGATAACACCCCCCCATTACGTCATGCTTCAGAAATGTGGAAAATGGTCCGTTTTCAAATGTTTTATTTTTGAACGTCAGTTCACATTTGTAGGTGGATCATCAGTGTTAGAGCTAAAATTAGCATGTTTAAAGTGATTTTCATGCTTCCAGGGGCTCGGGAAGTGAAATAAATACCATTTGGAGGCATTTAATGTTCGAGCAAAAACGGCTGATTTTCGACAAAAGAGATAACACCCCCCCATTACGTCATGCTTCAGAAATGTGGAAAATGGTCCGTTTTCAAATGTTTTATTTTTGAACGTCAGTTCACATTTGTAGGTGGATCATCAGTGTTAGAGCTAAAATTAGCATGTTTAAAGTGATTTTCATGCTTCCAGGGGCTCGGGAAGTTAATTAAATACCATTTGGAGGCATTTAATGTTCGAGCAAAAACGGCTGATTTTCGACAAAAGAGATAACACCCCCCCATTACGTCATGCTTCAGAAATGTGGAAAATGGTCCGTTTTCAAAAGTTTTATTTTTGAACGTCAGTTCACATTTGTAGGTGGATCATCAGTGTTAGAGCTAAAATTAGCATGTTTAAAGTGATTTTCATGCTTCCAGGGGCCCAAAACACAAGATTTATGGAATGGTTAAAAGTGCATGAAAATGGCCAATCTACTCACTCTGAGTTCTCAAAAAGGGTTTCTTCACCCCCGGGAAGTTAATTAAATACCATTTGGAGGCATTTAATGTTCGAGCAAAAACGGCTGATTTTCGACAAAAGAGATAACACCCCCCCATTACGTCATGCTTCAGAAATGTGGAAAATGGTCCGTTTTCAAATGTTTTATTTTTGAACGTCAGTTCACATTTGTAGGTGGATCATCAGTGTTAGAGCTAAAATTAGCATGTTTAAAGTGATTTTCATGCTTCCAGGGGCCCAAAACACAAGATTTATGGAATGGTTAAAAGTGCATGAAAATGGCCAATTTACTCACTCTGATTTCTCAAAAAGGGTTTCTTCACCCCGGGAAGTTAATTAAATACCATTTGGAGGCATTTAATGTTCGAGCAAAAACGGCTGATTTTCGACAAAAGAGATAACACCCCCCCATTACGTCATGCTTCAGAAATGTGGAAAATAGTCAGTTTTCAAATGTTTTATTTTTGAACGTCAGTTCACATTTGTAGGTGGATCATCAGTGTTAGAGCTAAAATTAGCATGTTTAAAGTGATTTTCATGCTTCCAGGGGCTCGGGAAGTTAATTAAATACCATTTGGAGGCATTTAATGTTCGAGCAAAAACGGCTGATTTTCGACAAAAGAGATAACACCCCCCCCATTACGTCATGCTTCAGAAATGTGGAAAATGGTCCGTTTTCAAATGTTTTATTTTTGAACGTCAGTTCACATTTGTAGGTGGATCATCAGTCTTAGAGCTAAAATTAGCATGTTTAAAGTGATTTTCATGCTTCCAGGGGCTCGGGAAGTTAATTAAATACCATTTGGAGGCATTTAATGTTCGAGCAAAAACGGCTGATTTTCGACAAAAGAGATAACACCCCCCCATTACGTCATGCTTCAGAAATGTGGAAAATGCTCCGTTTTCAAATGTTTTATTTTTGAACGTCAGTTCACATTTGTAGGTGGATCATCAGTGTTAGAGCTAAAATTAGCATGTTTAAAGTGATTTTCATGCTTCCAGGGGCCCAAAACACAAGATTTATGGAATGGTTAAAAGTGCATGAAAATGGCCAATTTACTCACTCTGAGTTCTCAAAAAGGGTTTCTTCACCCCGGGAAGTTAATTAAATACCATTTGGAGGCATTTAATGTTCGAGCAAAAACGGCTGATTTTCGACAAAAGAGATAACACCCCCCCATTACGTCATGCTTCAGAAATGTGGAAAATGGTCCGTTTTCAAATGTTTTATTTTTGAACGTCAGTTCACATTTGTAGGTGGATCATCAGTGTTAGAGCTAAAATTAGCATGTTTAAAGTGATTTTCATGCTTTCAGGGGCCCAAAACACAAGATTTATGGAATGGTTAAAAGTGCATGAAAATGGCCAATTTACTCACTCTGAGTTCTCAAAAAGGGTTTCTTCACCCCGGGAAGTTAATTAAATACCATTTGGAGGCATTTAATGTTCGAGCAAAAACGGCTGATTTTCGACAAAAGAGATAACACCCCCCATTACGTCATGCTTCAGAAATGTGGAAAATAGTCCGTTTTCAAATGTTTTATTTTTGAACGTCAGTTCACATTTGTAGGTGGATCATCAGTGTTAGAGCTAAAATTAGCATGTTTAAAGTGATTTTCATGCTTCCAGGGGCTCGGGAAGTTAATTAAATACCATTTGGAGGCATTTAATGTTTGAGCAAAAACGGCTGATTTTCGACAAAAGAGATAACACCCCCCCATTACGTCATGCTTCAGAAATGTGGAAAATGGTCCGTTTTCAAATGTTTTATTTTTGAACGTCAGTTCACATTTGTAGGTGGATCATCAGTGTTAGAGCTAAAATTAGCATGTTTAAAGTGATTTTCATGCTTCCAGGGGCCCAAAACACAAGATTTATGGAATGGTTAAAAGTGCATGAAAATGGCCAATTTACTCACTCTGAGTTCTCAAAAAGGGTTTCTTCACCCCGGGAAGTTAATTAAATACCATTTGGAGGCATTTAATGTTCGAGCAAAAACGGCTGATTTTCGACAAAAGAGATAACACCCCCCCATTACGTCATGCTTCAGAAATGTGGAAAATGGTCCGTTTTCAAATGTTTTATTTTTGAACGTCAGTTCACATTTGTAGGTGGATCATCAGTGTTAGAGCTAAAATTAGCATGTTTAAAGTGATTTTCATGCTTCCAGGGGCTCGGGAAGTTAATTAAATACCATTTGGAGGCATTTAATGTTCGAGCAAAAACGGCTGATTTTCGACAAAAGAGATAACACCCCCCCATTACGTCATGCTTCAGAAATGTGGAAAATGGTCCGTTTTCAAATGTTTTATTTTTGAACGTCAGTTCACATTTGTAGGTGGATCATCAGTGTTAGAGCTAAAATTAGCATGTTTAAAGTGATTTTCATGCTTCCAGGGGCTCGGGAAGTTAATTAAATACCATTTGGAGGCATTTAATGTTCGAGCAAAAACGGCTGATTTTCGACAAAAGAGATAACACCCCCCCATTACGTCATGCTTCAGAAATGTGGAAAATGGTCCGTTTTCAAATGTTTTATTTTTGAACGTCAGTTCACATTTGTAGGTGGATCATCAGTGTTAGAGCTAAAATTAGCATGTTTAAAGTGATTTTCATGCTTCCAGGGGCTCGGGAAGTGAAATAAATACCATTTGGAGGCATTTAATGTTCGAGCAAAAACGGCTGATTTTCGACAAAAGAGATAACACCCCCCCATTACGTCATGCTTCAGAAATGTGGAAAATGGTCCGTTTTCAAATGTTTTATTTTTGAACGTCAGTTCACATTTGTAGGTGGATCATCAGTGTTAGAGCTAAAATTAGCATGTTTAAAGTGATTTTCATGCTTCCGGGGCCCAAAACACAAGATTTATGGAATGGTTAAAAGTGCATGAAAATGGCCAATTTACTCACTCTGAGTTCTCAAAAAGGGTTTCTTCACCCCGGGAAGTGAAATAAATACCATTTGGAGGCATTTAATGTTCGAGCAAAAACGGCTGATTTTCGACAAAAGAGATAACACCCCCCCATTACGACATGCTTCAGAAATGTGGAAAATGGTCCGTTTTCAAATGTTTTATTTTTGAACGTCAGTTCACATTTGTAGGTGGATCATCAGTGTTAGAGCTAAAATTAGCATGTTTAAAGTGATTTTCATGCTTCCAGGGGCTCGGGAAGTTAATTAAAAACCATTTGGAGGCATTTAATGTTCGAGCAAAAACGGCTGATTTTCGACAAAAGAGATAACACCCCCCCATTACGTCATGCTTCAGAAATGTGGAAAATGGTCCGTTTTCAAATGTTTTATTTTTGAACGTCAGTTCACATTTGTAGGTGGATCATCAGTGTTAGAGCTAAAATTAGCATGTTTAAAGTGATTTTCATGCTTCCAGGGGCCCAAAACACAAGATTTATGGAATGGTTAAAAGTGCATGAAAATGGCCAATTTACTCACTCTGAGTTCTCAAAAAGGGTTTCTTCACCCCGGGAAGTTAATTAAATACCATTTGGAGGCATTTAATATTCGAGCAAAAACGTCTGATTTTCGACAAAAGAGATAACACCCCCCCATTACGTCATGCTTCAGAAATGTGGAAAATGGTCCGTTTTCAAATGTTTTATTTTTGAACGTCAGTTCACATTTGTAGGTGGATCATCAGTGTTAGAGCTAAAATTAGCATGTTTAAAGTGATTTTCATGCTTCCAGGGGCTCGGGAAGTTAATTAAATACCATTTGGAGGCATTTAATGTTCGAGCAAAAACGGCTGATTTTCGACAAAACAGATAACACCCCCCCATTACGTCATGCTTCAGAAATGTGGAAAATGGTCCGTTTTCAAATGTTTTATTTTTGAACGTCAGTTCACATTTGTAGGTGGATCATCAGTGTTAGAGCTAAAATTAGCATGTTTAAAGTGATTTTCATGCTTCCAGGGGCCCAAAACACAAGATTAATGGAATGGTTAAAAGTGCATGAAAATGGCCAATTTACTCACTCTGAGTTCTCAAAAAGGGTTTCTTCACCCCGGGAAGTGAAATAAATACCATTTGGAGGCATTTAATGTTCGAGCAAAAACGGCTGCTTTTCGACAAAAGAGATAACACCCCCCCATTACGTCATGCTTCAGAAATGTGGAAAATGGTCCGTTTTCAAATGTTTTATTTTTGAACGTCAGTTCACATTTGTAGGTGGATCATCAGTGTTAGAGCTAAAATTAGCATGTTTAAAGTGCTTTTCATGCTTCCACGGGCTCGGGAAGTTAATTAAATACCATTTGGAGGCATTTAATGTTCGAGCAAAAACGGCTGATTTTCGACAAAAGAGATAACACCCCCCCCCCCATTACGTCATGCTTCAGAAATGTGGAAAATGGTCCGTTTTCAAATGTTTTATTTTTGAATGTCAGTTCACATTTGTAGGTGGATCATCAGTGTTAGAGCTAAAATTAGCATGTTTAAAGTGATTTTCATGCTTCCAGGGGCTCGGGAAGTTAATTAAATACCATTTGGAGGCATTTAATGTTCGAGCAAAAACGGCTGATTTTCGACAAAAGAGATAACACCCCCCCATTACGTCATGCTTCAGAAATGTGGAAAATGGTCCGTTTTCAAATGTTTTATTTTTGAACGTCAGTTCACATTTGTAGGTGGATCATCAGTGTTAGAGCTAAAATTAGCATGTTTAAAGTGATTTTCATGCTTCCAGGGGCTCGGGAAGTGAAATAAATACCATTTGGAGGCATTTAATGTTCGAGCAAAAACGGCTGATTTTCGACAAAAGAGATAACACCCCCCCATTACGTCATGCTTCAGAAATGTGGAAAATGGTCCGTTTTCAAATGTTTTATTTTTGAACGTCAGTTCACATTTGTAGGTGGATCATCAGTGTTAGAGCTAAAATTAGCATGTTTAAAGTGATTTTCATGCTTCCAGGGGCTCGGGAAGTTAATTAAATACCATTTGGAGGCATTTAATGTTCGAGCAAAAACGGCTGATTTTCGACAAAAGAGATAACACCCCCCCATTACGTCATGCTTCAGAAATGTGGAAAATGGTCCGTTTTCAAATGTTTTATTTTTGAACGTCAGTTCACATTTGTAGGTGGATCATCAGTGTTAGAGCTAAAATTAGCATGTTTAAAGTGATTTTCATGCTTCCAGGGGCCCAAAACACAAGATTAATGGAATGGTTAAAAGTGCATGAAAATGGCCAATTTACTCACTCTGAGTTCTCAAAAAGGGTTTCTTCACCCCGGGAAGTGAAATAAATACCATTTGGAGGCATTTAATGTTCGAGCAAAAACGGCTGATTTTCGACAAAAGAGATAACACCCCCCCATTACGTCATGCTTCAGAAATGTGGAAAATGGTCCGTTTTCAAATGTTTTATTTTTGAACGTCAGTTCACATTTGTAGGTGGATCATCAGTGTTAGAGCTAAAATTAGCATGTTTAAAGTGATTTTCATGCTTCCAGGGGCTCGGGAAGTTAATTAAATACCATTTGGAGGCATTTAATGTTCGAGCAAAAACGGCTGATTTTCGACAAAAGAGATAACACCCCCCCATTACGTCATGCTTCAGAAATGTGGAAAATGGTCCGTTTTCAAATGTTTTATTTTTGAACGTCAGTTCACATTTGTAGGTGGATCATCAGTGTTAGAGCTAAAATTAGCATGTTTAAAGTGATTTTCATGCTTCCAGGGGCTCGGGAAGTGAAATAAATACCATTTGGAGGCATTTAATGTTCGAGCAAAAACTGCTGATTTTCGACAAAAGAGATAACACCCCCCCATTACGTCATGCTTCAGAAATGTGGAAAATGGTCCGTTTTCAAATGTTTTATTTTTGAACGTCAGTTCACATTTGTAGGTGGATCATCAGTGTTAGAGCTAAAATTAGCATGTTTAAAGTGATTTTCATGCTTCCAGGGGCCCAAAACACAAGATTTATGGAATGGTTAAAAGTGCATGAAAATGGCCAATTTACTCACTCTGAGTTCTCAAAAAGGGTTTCTTCACCCCGGGAAGTTAATTAAATACCATTTGGAGGCATTTAATGTTCGAGCAAAAACGGCTGATTTTCGACAAAAGAGATAACACCCCCCCATTACGTCATGCTTCAGAAATGTTGAAAATGGTCCGTTTTCAAATGTTTTATTTTTGAACGTCAGTTCACATTTGTAGGTGGATCATCAGTGTTAGAGCTAAAATTAGCATGTTTAAAGTGATTTTCATGCTTCCAGGGGCTCGGGAAGTTAATTAAATACCATTTGGAGGCATTTAATGTTCGAGCAAAAACGGCTGATTTTCGACAAAAGAGATAACACCCCCCATTACGTCATGCTTCAGAAATGTGGAAAATGGTCCGTTTTCAAATGTTTTATTTTTGAACGTCAGTTCACATTTGTAGGTGGATCATCAGTGTTAGAGCTAAAATTAGCATGTTTAAAGTGATTTTCATGCTTCCAGGGGCTCGGGAAGTTAATTAAATACCATTTGGAGGCATTTAATGTTTGAGCAGAAACGGCTGATTTTCGACAAAAGAGATAACACCCCCCCATTACGTCATGCTTCAGAAATGTGGAAAATGGTCCGTTTTCAAATGTTTTATTTTTGAACGTCAGTTCACATTTGTAGGTGGATCATCAGTGTTAGAGCTAAAATTAGCATGTTTAAAGTGATTTTCATGCTTCCAGGGGCTCGGGAAGTTAATTAAATACCATTTGGAGGCATTTAATTGTTCGAGCAAAAATGGCTGATTTTCGACAAAAGAGATAACACCCCCCCATTACGTCATGCTTCAGAAATGTGGAAAATGGTCCGTTTTCAAATGTTTTATTTTTGAACGTCAGTTCACATTTGTAGGTGGATCATCAGTGTTAGAGCTAAAATTAGCATGTTTAAAGTGATTTTCATGCTTCCAGGGGCTCGGGAAGTTAATTAAATACCATTTGGAGGCATTTAATGTTCGAGCAAAAACGGCTGATTTTCGACAAAAGAGATAACACCCCCCCATTACGTCATGCTTCAGAAATGTGGAAAATGGTCCGTTTTCAAATGTTTTATTTTTGAACGTCAGTTCACATTTGTAGGTGGATCATCAGTGTTAGAGCTAAAATTAGCATGTTTAAAGTGATTTTCATGCTTCCAGGGGCCCAAAACACAAGATTTATGGAATGGTTAAAAGTGCATGAAAATGGCCAATTTACTCACTCTGAGTTCTCAAAAAGGGTTTCTTCACCCCAGGAAGTGAAATAAATACCATTTGGAGGCATTTAATGTTCGAGCAAAAACAGCTGATTTTCGACAAAAGAGATAACACCCCCCCATTACGTCATGCTTCAGAAATGTGGAAAATGGTCCGTTTTCAAATGTTTTATTTTTGAACGTCAGTTCACATTTGTAGGTGGATCATCAGTGCTAGAGCTAAAATTAGCATGTTTAAAGTGATTTTCATGCTTCCAGGGGCTCGGGAAGTTAATTAAATACCATTTGGAGGCATTTAATGTTCGAGCAAAAACGGCTGATTTTCGACAAAAGAGATAACACCCCCCCATTACGTCATGCTTCAGAAATGTGGAAAATGGTCCGTTTTCAAATGTTTTATTTTTGAACGTCAGTTCACATTTGTAGGTGGATCATCAGTGTTAGAGCTAAAATTAGCATGTTTAAAGTGATTTTCATGCTTCCAGGGGCCCAAAACACAAGATTTATGGAATGGTTAAAAGTGCATGAAAATGGCCAATTTACTCACTCTGAGTTCTCAAAAAGGGTTTCTTCACCCCGGGAAGTGAAATAAATACCATTTGGAGGCATTTAATGTTCGAGCAAAAACGGCTGATTTTCGACCAAAGAGATAACACCCCCCCATTACGTCATGCTTCAGAAATGTGGAAAATGGTCCGTTTTCAAATGTTTTATTTTTGAACGTCAGTTCACATTTGTAGGTGGATCATCAGTGTTAGAGCTAAAATTAGCATGTTTAAAGTGATTTTCATGCTTCCAGGGGCTCGGGAAGTTAATTAAATACCATTTGGAGGCATTTAATGTTCGAGCAAAAACGGCTGATTTTCGACAAAAGAGATAACACCCCCCCATTACGTCATGCTTCAGAAATGTGGAAAATGGTCCGTTTTCAAATGTTTTATTTTTGAACGTCAGTTCACATTTGTAGGTGGATCATCAGTGTTAGAGCTAAAATTAGCATGTTTAAAGTGATTTTCATGCTTCCAGGGGCCCAAAACACAAGATTTATGGAATGGTTAAAAGTGCATGAAAATGGCCAATTTACTCACTCTGAGTTCTCAAAAAGGGTTTCTTCACCCCGGGAAGTGAAATAAATACCATTTGGAGGCATTTAATGTTCGAGCAAAAACGGCTGATTTTCGACAAAAGAGATAACACCCCCCCATTACGTCATGCTTCAGAAATGTGGAAAATGGTCCGTTTTCAAATGTTTTATTTTTGAACGTCAGTTCACATTTGTAGGTGGATCATCAGTGTTAGAGCTAAAATTAGCATGTTTAAAGTGATTTTCATGCTTCCAGGGGCTCGGGAAGTTAATTAAATACCATTTGGAGGCATTTAATGTTGGAGCAAAAACGGCTGATTTTCGACAAAAGAGATAACACCCCCCCATTACGTCATGCTTCAGAAATGTGGAAAATGGTCCGTTTTCAAATGTTTTATTTTTGAACGTCAGTTCACATTTGTAGGTGGATCATCAGTGTTAGAGCTAAAATTAGCATGTTTAAAGTGATTTTCATGCTTCCAGGGGCTCGGGAAGTTAATTAAATACCATTTGGAGGCATTTAATGTTCGAGCAAAAACGGCTGATTTTCGAAAAAAGAGATAACACCCCCCCATTACGTCATGCTTCAGAAATGTGGAAAATGGTCCGTTTTCAAATGTTTTATTTTTGAACGTCAGTTCACATTTGTAGGTGGATCATCAGTGTTAGAGCTAAAATCAGCATGTTTAAAGTGATTTTCATGCTTCGAGGGGCTCGGGAAGTTAATTAAATACCATTTGGAGGCATTTAATGTTCGAGCAAAAACGGCTGATTTTCGACAAAAGAGATAACACCCCCCCATTACGTCATGCTTCAGAAATGTGGAAAATGGTCCGTTTTCAAATGTTTTATTTTTGAACGTCAGTTCACATTTGTAGGTGGATCATCAGTGTGAGAGCTAAAATTAGCATGTTTAAAGTGATTTTCATGCTTCCAGGGGCTCGGGAAGTGAAATAAATACCATTTGGAGGCATTTAATGTTCGAGCAAAAACGGCTGATTTTCGACAAAAGAGATAACACCCCCCCATTACGTCATGCTTCAGAAATGTGGAAAATGGTCCGTTTTCAAATGTTTTATTTTTGAACGTCAGTTCACATTTGTAGGTGGATCATCAGTGTTAGAGCTAAAATTAGCATGTTTAAAGTGATTTTCATGCTTCCAGGGGCCCAAAACACAAGATTTATGGAATGGTTAAAAGTGCATGAAAATGGCCAATTTACTCACTCTGAGTTCTCAAAAAGGGTTTCTTCACCCCGGGAAGTTAATTAAATACCATTTGGAGGCATTTAATGTTCGAGCAAAAACGGCTGATTTTCGACAAAAGAGATAACACCCCCCCATTACGTCATGCTTCAGAAATGTGGAAAATGGTCCGTTTTCAAATGTTTTATTTTTGAACGTCAGTTCACATTTGTAGGTGGATCATCAGTGTTAGAGCTAAAATTAGCATGTTTAAAGTGATTTTCATGCTTCCAGGGGCCCAAAACACAAGATTTATGGAATGGTTAAAAGTGCATGAAAATGGCCAATTTACTCACTCTGAGTTCTCAAAAAGGGTTTCTTCACCCCGGGAAGTTAATTAAATACCATTTGGAGGCATTTAATGTTCGAGCAAAATCGGCTGATTTTCGACAAAAGAGATAACACCCCCCATTACGTCATGCTTCAGAAATGTGGAAAATGGTCCGTTTTCAAATGTTTTATTTTTGAACGTCAGTTCACATTTGTAGGTGGATCATCAGTGTTAGAGCTAAAATTAGCATGTTTAAAGTGATTTTCATGCTTCCAGGGGCTCGGGAAGTTAATTAAATACCATTTGGAGGCATTTAATGTTCGAGCAAAAACGGCTGATTTTCGACAAAAGAGATAACACCCCCCCATTACGTCATGCTTCAGAAATGTGGAAAATGGTCCGTTTTCAAATGTTTTATTTTTGAACGTCAGTTCACATTTGTAGGTGGATCATCAGTGTTAGAGCTAAAATTAGCATGTTTAAAGTGATTTTCATGCTTCCAGGGGCTCGGGAAGTGAAATAAATACCATTTGGAGGCATTTAATGTTCGAGCAAAAACGGCTGATTTTCGACAAAACAGATAACACCCCCCCATTACGTCATGCTTCAGAAATGTGGAAAATGGTCCGTTTTCAAATGTTTTATTTTTGAACGTCAGTTCACATTTGTAGGTGGATCATCAGTGTTAGAGCTAAAATTAGCATGTTTAAAGTGATTTTCATGCTTCCAGGGGCCCAAAACACAAAATTTATGGAATGGTTAAAAGTGCATGAAAATGGCCAATTTACTCACTCTGAGTTCTCAAAAAGGGTTTCTTCACCCCGGGAAGTTAATTAAATACCATTTGGAGGCATTTAATGTTCGAGCAAAAACGGCTGATTTTCGACAAAAGAGATAACACCCCCCCATTACGTCATGCTTCAGAAATGTTGAAAATGGTCCGTTTTCAAATGTTTTATTTTTGAACGTCAGTTCACATTTGTAGGTGGATCATCAGTGTTAGAGCTAAAATTAGCATGTTTAAAGTGATTTTCATGCTTCCAGGGGCTCGGGAAGTTAATTAAATACCATTTGGAGGCATTTAATGTTCGAGCAAAAACGGCTGATTTTCGACAAAAGAGATAACACCCCCCATTACGTCATGCTTCAGAAATGTGGAAAATGGTCCGTTTTCAAATGTTTTATTTTTGAACGTCAGTTCACATTTGTAGGTGGATCATCAGTGTTAGAGCTAAAATTAGCATGTTTAAAGTGATTTTCATGCTTCCAGGGGCTCGGGAAGTTAATTAAATACCATTTGGAGGCATTTAATGTTTGAGCAGAAACGGCTGATTTTCGACAAAAGAGATAACACCCCCCCATTACGTCATGCTTCAGAAATGTGGAAAATGGTCCGTTTTCAAATGTTTTATTTTTGAACGTCAGTTCACATTTGTAGGTGGATCATCAGTGTTAGAGCTAAAATTAGCATGTTTAAAGTGATTTTCATGCTTCCAGGGGCTCGGGAAGTTAATTAAATACCATTTGGAGGCATTTAATTGTTCGAGCAAAAATGGCTGATTTTCGACAAAAGAGATAACACCCCCCCATTACGTCATGCTTCAGAAATGTGGAAAATGGTCCGTTTTCAAATGTTTTATTTTTGAACGTCAGTTCACATTTGTAGGTGGATCATCAGTGTTAGAGCTAAAATTAGCATGTTTAAAGTGATTTTCATGCTTCCAGGGGCTCGGGAAGTTAATTAAATACCATTTGGAGGCATTTAATGTTCGAGCAAAAACGGCTGATTTTCGACAAAAGAGATAACACCCCCCCATTACGTCATGCTTCAGAAATGTGGAAAATGGTCCGTTTTCAAATGTTTTATTTTTGAACGTCAGTTCACATTTGTAGGTGGATCATCAGTGTTAGAGCTAAAATTAGCATGTTTAAAGTGATTTTCATGCTTCCAGGGGCCCAAAACACAAGATTTATGGAATGGTTAAAAGTGCATGAAAATGGCCAATTTACTCACTCTGAGTTCTCAAAAAGGGTTTCTTCACCCCAGGAAGTGAAATAAATACCATTTGGAGGCATTTAATGTTCGAGCAAAAACAGCTGATTTTCGACAAAAGAGATAACACCCCCCCATTACGTCATGCTTCAGAAATGTGGAAAATGGTCCGTTTTCAAATGTTTTATTTTTGAACGTCAGTTCACATTTGTAGGTGGATCATCAGTGCTAGAGCTAAAATTAGCATGTTTAAAGTGATTTTCATGCTTCCAGGGGCTCGGGAAGTTAATTAAATACCATTTGGAGGCATTTAATGTTCGAGCAAAAACGGCTGATTTTCGACAAAAGAGATAACACCCCCCCATTACGTCATGCTTCAGAAATGTGGAAAATGGTCCGTTTTCAAATGTTTTATTTTTGAACGTCAGTTCACATTTGTAGGTGGATCATCAGTGTTAGAGCTAAAATTAGCATGTTTAAAGTGATTTTCATGCTTCCAGGGGCCCAAAACACAAGATTTATGGAATGGTTAAAAGTGCATGAAAATGGCCAATTTACTCACTCTGAGTTCTCAAAAAGGGTTTCTTCACCCCGGGAAGTGAAATAAATACCATTTGGAGGCATTTAATGTTCGAGCAAAAACGGCTGATTTTCGACCAAAGAGATAACACCCCCCCATTACGTCATGCTTCAGAAATGTGGAAAATGGTCCGTTTTCAAATGTTTTATTTTTGAACGTCAGTTCACATTTGTAGGTGGATCATCAGTGTTAGAGCTAAAATTAGCATGTTTAAAGTGATTTTCATGCTTCCAGGGGCTCGGGAAGTTAATTAAATACCATTTGGAGGCATTTAATGTTCGAGCAAAAACGGCTGATTTTCGACAAAAGAGATAACACCCCCCCATTACGTCATGCTTCAGAAATGTGGAAAATGGTCCGTTTTCAAATGTTTTATTTTTGAACGTCAGTTCACATTTGTAGGTGGATCATCAGTGTTAGAGCTAAAATTAGCATGTTTAAAGTGATTTTCATGCTTCCAGGGGCCCAAAACACAAGATTTATGGAATGGTTAAAAGTGCATGAAAATGGCCAATTTACTCACTCTGAGTTCTCAAAAAGGGTTTCTTCACCCCGGGAAGTGAAATAAATACCATTTGGAGGCATTTAATGTTCGAGCAAAAACGGCTGATTTTCGACAAAAGAGATAACACCCCCCCATTACGTCATGCTTCAGAAATGTGGAAAATGGTCCGTTTTCAAATGTTTTATTTTTGAACGTCAGTTCACATTTGTAGGTGGATCATCAGTGTTAGAGCTAAAATTAGCATGTTTAAAGTGATTTTCATGCTTCCAGGGGCTCGGGAAGTTAATTAAATACCATTTGGAGGCATTTAATGTTGGAGCAAAAACGGCTGATTTTCGACAAAAGAGATAACACCCCCCCATTACGTCATGCTTCAGAAATGTGGAAAATGGTCCGTTTTCAAATGTTTTATTTTTGAACGTCAGTTCACATTTGTAGGTGGATCATCAGTGTTAGAGCTAAAATTAGCATGTTTAAAGTGATTTTCATGCTTCCAGGGGCTCGGGAAGTTAATTAAATACCATTTGGAGGCATTTAATGTTCGAGCAAAAACGGCTGATTTTCGAAAAAAGAGATAACACCCCCCCATTACGTCATGCTTCAGAAATGTGGAAAATGGTCCGTTTTCAAATGTTTTATTTTTGAACGTCAGTTCACATTTGTAGGTGGATCATCAGTGTTAGAGCTAAAATTAGCATGTTTAAAGTGATTTTCATGCTTCGAGGGGCTCGGGAAGTTAATTAAATACCATTTGGAGGCATTTAATGTTCGAGCAAAAACGGCTGATTTTCGACAAAAGAGATAACACCCCCCCATTACGTCATGCTTCAGAAATGTGGAAAATGGTCCGTTTTCAAATGTTTTATTTTTGAACGTCAGTTCACATTTGTAGGTGGATCATCAGTGTGAGAGCTAAAATTAGCATGTTTAAAGTGATTTTCATGCTTCCAGGGGCTCGGGAAGTGAAATAAATACCATTTGGAGGCATTTAATGTTCGAGCAAAAACGGCTGATTTTCGACAAAAGAGATAACACCCCCCCATTACGTCATGCTTCAGAAATGTGGAAAATGGTCCGTTTTCAAATGTTTTATTTTTGAACGTCAGTTCACATTTGTAGGTGGATCATCAGTGTTAGAGCTAAAATTAGCATGTTTAAAGTGATTTTCATGCTTCCAGGGGCCCAAAACACAAGATTTATGGAATGGTTAAAAGTGCATGAAAATGGCCAATTTACTCACTCTGAGTTCTCAAAAAGGGTTTCTTCACCCCGGGAAGTTAATTAAATACCATTTGGAGGCATTTAATGTTCGAGCAAAAACGGCTGATTTTCGACAAAAGAGATAACACCCCCCCATTACGTCATGCTTCAGAAATGTGGAAAATGGTCCGTTTTCAAATGTTTTATTTTTGAACGTCAGTTCACATTTGTAGGTGGATCATCAGTGTTAGAGCTAAAATTAGCATGTTTAAAGTGATTTTCATGCTTCCAGGGGCCCAAAACACAAGATTTATGGAATGGTTAAAAGTGCATGAAAATGGCCAATTTACTCACTCTGAGTTCTCAAAAAGGGTTTCTTCACCCCGGGAAGTTAATTAAATACCATTTGGAGGCATTTAATGTTCGAGCAAAATCGGCTGATTTTCGACAAAAGAGATAACACCCCCCATTACGTCATGCTTCAGAAATGTGGAAAATGGTCCGTTTTCAAATGTTTTATTTTTGAACGTCAGTTCACATTTGTAGGTGGATCATCAGTGTTAGAGCTAAAATTAGCATGTTTAAAGTGATTTTCATGCTTCCAGGGGCTCGGGAAGTTAATTAAATACCATTTGGAGGCATTTAATGTTCGAGCAAAAACGGCTGATTTTCGACAAAAGAGATAACACCCCCCCATTACGTCATGCTTCAGAAATGTGGAAAATGGTCCGTTTTCAAATGTTTTATTTTTGAACGTCAGTTCACATTTGTAGGTGGATCATCAGTGTTAGAGCTAAAATTAGCATGTTTAAAGTGATTTTCATGCTTCCAGGGGCTCGGGAAGTGAAATAAATACCATTTGGAGGCATTTAATGTTCGAGCAAAAACGGCTGATTTTCGACAAAACAGATAACACCCCCCCATTACGTCATGCTTCAGAAATGTGGAAAATGGTCCGTTTTCAAATGTTTTATTTTTGAACGTCAGTTCACATTTGTAGGTGGATCATCAGTGTTAGAGCTAAAATTAGCATGTTTAAAGTGATTTTCATGCTTCCAGGGGCCCAAAACACAAAATTTATGGAATGGTTAAAAGTGCATGAAAATGGCCAATTTACTCACTCTAAGTTCTCAAAAAGGGTTTCTTCACCCCGGGAAGTTAATTAAATACCATTTGGAGGCATTTAATGTTCGAGCAAAAACGGCTGATTTTCGACAAAAGAGATAACACCCCCCCATTACGTCATGCTTCAGAAATGTGGAAAATGGTCCGTTTTCAAATGTTTTATTTTTGAACGTCAGTTCACATTTGTAGGTGGATCATCAGTGTTAGAGCTAAAATTAGCATGTTTAAAGTGATTTTCATGCTTCCAGGGGCTCGGGAAGTTAATTAAATACCATTTGGAGGCATTTAATGTTCGAGCAAAAACGGCTGATTTTCGAAAAAAGAGATAACACCCCCCCATTACGTCATGCTTCAGAAATGTGGAAAATGGTCCGTTTTCAAATGTTTTATTTTTGAACGTCAGTTCACATTTGTAGGTGGATCATCAGTGTTAGAGCTAAAATTAGCATGTTTAAAGTGATTTTCATGCTTCGAGGGGCTCGGGAAGTTAATTAAATACCATTTGGAGGCATTTAATGTTCGAGCAAAAACGGCTGATTTTCGACAAAAGAGATAACACCCCCCCATTACGTCATGCTTCAGAAATGTGGAAAATGGTCCGTTTTCAAATGTTTTATTTTTGAACGTCAGTTCACATTTGTAGGTGGATCATCAGTGTTAGAGCTAAAATTAGCATGTTTAAAGTGATTTTCATGCTTCCAGGGGCTCGGGAAGTGAAATAAATACCATTTGGAGGCATTTAATGTTCGAGCAAAAACGGCTGATTTTCGACAAAAGAGATAACACCCCCCCATTACGTCATGCTTCAGAAATGTGGAAAATGGTCCGTTTTCAAATGTTTTATTTTTGAACGTCAGTTCACATTTGTAGGTGGATCATCAGTGTTAGAGCTAAAATTAGCATGTTTAAAGTGATTTTCATGCTTCCAGGGGCCCAAAACACAAGATTTATGGAATGGTTAAAAGTGCATGAAAATGGCCAATTTACTCACTCTGAGTTCTCAAAAAGGGTTTCTTCACCCCGGGAAGTTAATTAAATACCATTTGGAGGCATTTAATGTTCGAGCAAAAACGGCTGATTTTCGACAAAAGAGATAACACCCCCCCATTACGTCATGCTTCAGAAATGTGGAAAATGGTCCGTTTTCAAATGTTTTATTTTTGAACGTCAGTTCACATTTGTAGGTGGATCATCAGTGTTAGAGCTAAAATTAGCATGTTTAAAGTGATTTTCATGCTTCCAGGGGCCCAAAACACAAGATTTATGGAATGGTTAAAAGTGCATGAAAATGGCCAATTTACTCACTCTGAGTTCTCAAAAAGGGTTTCTTCACCCCGGGAAGTTAATTAAATACCATTTGGAGGCATTTAATGTTCGAGCAAAATCGGCTGATTTTCGACAAAAGACATAACACCCCCCATTACGTCATGCTTCAGAAATGTGGAAAATGGTCCGTTTTCAAATGTTTTATTTTTGAACGTCAGTTCACATTTGTAGGTGGATCATCAGTGTTAGAGCTAAAATTAGCATGTTTAAAGTGATTTTCATGCTTCCAGGGGCTCGGGAAGTTAATTAAATACCATTTGGAGGCATTTAATGTTCGAGCAAAAACGGCTGATTTTCGACAAAAGAGATAACACCCCCCCATTACGTCATGCTTCAGAAATGTGGAAAATGGTCCGTTTTCAAATGTTTTATTTTTGAACGTCAGTTCACATTTGTAGGTGGATCATCAGTGTTAGAGCTAAAATTAGCATGTTTAAAGTGATTTTCATGCTTCCAGGGGCTCGGGAAGTTAATTAAATACCATTTGGAGGCATTTATTGTTCGAGCAAAAACGGCTGATTTTCGACAAAAGAGATAACACCCCCCCATTACGTCATGCTTCAGAAATGTGGAAAATGGTCCGTTTTCAAATGTTTTATTTTTGAACGTCAGTTCACATTTGTAGGTGGATCATCAGTGTTAGAGCTAAAATTAGCATGTTTAAAGTGATTTTCATGCTTCCAGGGGCTCGGGAAGTGAAATAAATACCATTTGGAGGCATTTAATGTTCGAGCAAAAACGGCTGATTTTCGACAAAACAGATAACACCCCCCCATTACGTCATGCTTCAGAAATGTGGAAAATGGTCCGTTTTCAAATGTTTTATTTTTGAACGTCAGTTCACATTTGTAGGTGGATCATCAGTGTTAGAGCTAAAATTAGCACGTTTAAAGTGATTTTCATGCTTCCAGGGGCCCAAAACACAAAATTTATGGAATGGTTAAAAGTGCATGAAAATGGCCAATTTACTCACTCTGAGTTCTCAAAAAGGGTTTCTTCACCCTGGGAAGTTAATTAAATACCATTTGGAGGCATTTAATGTTCGAGCAAAAACGGCTGATTTTCGACAAAAGAGATAACACCCCCCCATTACGTCATGCTTCAGAAATGTGGAAAATGGTCCGTTTTCAAATGTTTTATTTTTGAACGTCAGTTCACATTTGTAGGTGGATCATCAGTGTTAGAGCTAAAATTAGCATGTTTAAAGTGATTTTCATGCTTCCAGGGGCTCGGGAAGTTAATTAAATACCATTTGGAGGCATTTAATGTTCGAGCAAAAATGGCTGATTTTCGGCAAAAGAGATAACACCCCCCCATTACGTCATGCTTCAGAAATGTGGAAAATGGTCCGTTTTCAAATGTTTTATTTTTGAACGTCAGTTCACATTTGTAGGTGGATCATCAGTGTTAGAGCTAAAATTAGCATGTTTAAAGTGATTTTCATGCTTCCAGGGGCTCGGGAAGTTAATTAAATACCATTTGGAGGCATTTAATGTTCGAGCAAAAACGGCTGATTTTCGACAAAAGAGATAACACCCCCCCCATTACGTCATGCTTCAGAAATGTGGAAAATGGTCCGTTTTCAAATGTTTTATTTTTGAACGTCAGTTCACATTTGTAGGTGGATCATCAGTGTTAGAGCTAAAATTAGCATGTTTAAAGTGATTTTCATGCTTCCAGGGGCCCAAAACACAAGATTTATGGAATGGTTAAAAGTGCATGAAAATGGCCAATTTACTCACTCTGAGTTCTCAAAAAGGGTTTCTTCACCCCGGTAAGTTAATTAAATACCATTTGGAGGCATTTAATGTTCGAGCAAAAACGGCTGATTTTCGACAAAAGAGATAACACCCCCCCATTACGTCATGCTTCAGAAATGTGGAAAATGGTCCGTTTTCAAATGTTTTATTTTTGAACGTCAGTTCACATTTGTAGGTGGATCATCAGTGTTAGAGCTAAAATTAGCATGTTTAAAGTGATTTTCATGCTTCCAGGGGCTCGGGAAGTTAATTAAATACCATTTGGAGGCATTTAATGTTCGAGCAAAAACGGCTGATTTTCGACAAAAGAGATAACACCCCCCCCATTACGTCATGCTTCAGAAATGTGGAAAATGGTCCGTTTTCAAATGTTTTATTTTTGAACGTCAGTTCACATTTGTAGGTGGATCATCAGTGTTAGAGCTAAAATTAGCATGTTTAAAGTGATTTTCATGCTTCCAGGGGCTCGGGAAGTTAATTAAATACCATTTGGAGGCATTTAATGTTCGAGCAAAAACGGCTGATTTTCGACAAAAGAGATAACACCCCCCCATTACGTCATGCTTCAGAAATGTGGAAAATGGTCCGTTTTCAAATGTTTTATTTTTGAACGTCAGTTCACATTTGTAGGTGGATCATCAGTGTTAGAGCTAAAATTAGCATGTTTAAAGTGATTTTCATGCTTCCAGGGGCTCGGGAAGTGAAATAAATACCATTTGGACGCATTTAATGTTCGAGCAAAAACGGCTGATTTTCGACAAAAGAGATAACACCCCCCCATTACGTCATGCTTCAGAAATGTGGAAAATGGTCCGTTTTCAAAAGTTTTATTTTTGAACGTCAGTTCACATTTGTAGGTGGATCATCAGTGTTAGAGCTAAAATTAGCATGTTTAAAGTGATTTTCATGCTTCCAGGGGCCCAAAACACAAGATTTATGGAATGGTTAAAAGTGCATGAAAATGGCCAATTTACTCACTCTGAGTTCTCAAAAAGGGTTTCTTCACCCCCGGGAAGTTAATTAAATACCATTTGGAGGCATTTAATGTTCGAGCAAAAACGGCTGATTTTCGACAAAAGAGATAACACCCCCCCATTACGTCATGCTTCAGAAATGTGGAAAATGGTCCGTTTTCAAATGTTTTATTTTTGAACGTCAGTTCACATTTGTAGGTGGATCATCAGTGTTAGAGCTAAAATTAGCATGTTTAAAGTGATTTTCATGCTTCCAGGGGCTCGGGAAGTTAATTAAATACCATTTGGAGGCATTTAATGTTCGAGCAAAAACGGCTGATTTTCGACAAAAGAGATAACACCCCCCCATTACGTCATGCTTCAGAAATGTGGAAAATGGTCCGTTTTCAAATGTTTTATTTTTGAACGTCAGTTCACATTTGTAGGTGGATCATCAGTGTTAGAGCTAAAATTAGCATGTTTAAAGTGATTTTCATGCTTCCAGGGGCCCAAAACACAAGATTTATGGAATGGTTAAAAGTGCATGAAAATGGCCAATTTACTCACTCTGAGTTCTCAAAAAGGGTTTCTTCACCCCGGGAAGTTAATTAAATACCATTTGGAGGCATTTAATGTTCGAGCAAAAACGGCTGATTTTCGACAAAAGAGATAACACCCCCCCATTACGTCATGCTTCAGAAATGTGGAAAATTGTCAGTTTTCAAATGTTTTATTTTTGAACGTCAGTTCACATTTGTAGGTGGATCATCAGTGTTAGAGCTAAAATTAGCATGTTTAAAGTGATTTTCATGCTTCCAGGGGCTCGGGAAGTTAATTAAATACCATTTGGAGGCATTTAATGTTCGAGCAAAAACGGCTGATTTTCGTCAAAAGAGATAACACCCCCCCATTACGTCATGCTTCAGAAATGTGGAAAATGGTCCGTTTTCAAATGTTTTATTTTTGAACGTCAGTTCACATTTGTAGGTGGATCATCAGTGTTAGAGCTAAAATTAGCATGTTTAAAGTGATTTTCATGCTTCCAGGGGCTCGGGAAGTTAATTAAAAACCATTTGGAGGCATTTAATGTTCGAGCAAAAACGGCTGATTTTCGACAAAAGAGATAACACCCCCCCATTACGTCATGCTTCAGAAATGTGGAAAATGGTCCGTTTTCAAATGTTTTATTTTTGAACGTCAGTTCACATTTGTAGGTGGATCATCAGTGTTAGAGCTAAAATTAGCATGTTTAAAGTGATTTTCATGCTTCCAGGGGCCCAAAACACAAGATTTATGGAATGGTTAAAAGTGCATGAAAATGGCCAATTTACTCACTCTGAGTTCTCAAAAAGGGTTTCTTCACCCCGGGAAGTTAATTAAATACCATTTGGAGGCATTTAATATTCGAGCAAAAACGTCTGATTTTCGACAAAAGAGATAACACCCCCCCATTACGTCATGCTTCAGAAATGTGGAAAATGGTCCGTTTTCAAATGTTTTATTTTTGAACGTCAGTTCACATTTGTAGGTGGATCATCAGTGTTAGAGCTAAAATTAGCATGTTTAAAGTGATTTTCATGCTTCCAGGGGCTCGGGAAGTTAATTAAATACCATTTGGAGGCATTTAATGTTCGAGCAAAAACGGCTGATTTTCGACAAAACAGATAACACCCCCCCATTACGTCATGCTTCAGAAATGTGGAAAATGGTCCGTTTTCAAATGTTTTATTTTTGAACGTCAGTTCACATTTG
Organism: Lissotriton vulgaris; assembly: GCF_964263255.1. Lineage (NCBI taxonomy): Eukaryota > Metazoa > Chordata > Amphibia > Caudata > Salamandridae > Lissotriton > Lissotriton vulgaris. The sequence continues at coordinate 57,226 of NW_028249201.1, forward strand.
TAGGTGGATCATCAGTGTTAGAGCTAAAATTAGCATGTTTAAAGTGATTTTCATGCTTCCAGGGGCCCAAAACACAAGATTAATGGAATGGTTAAAAGTGCATGAAAATGGCCAATTTACTCACTCTGAGTTCTCAAAAAGGGTTTCTTCACCCCGGGAAGTGAAATAAATACCATTTGGAGGCATTTAATGTTCGAGCAAAAACGGCTGCTTTTCGACAAAAGAGATAACACCCCCCCATTACGTCATGCTTCAGAAATGTGGAAAATGGTCCGTTTTCAAATGTTTTATTTTTGAACGTCAGTTCACATTTGTAGGTGGATCATCAGTGTTAGAGCTAAAATTAGCATGTTTAAAGTGCTTTTCATGCTTCCACGGGCTCGGGAAGTTAATTAAATACCATTTGGAGGCATTTAATGTTCGAGCAAAAACGGCTGATTTTCGACAAAAGAGATAACACCCCCCCCCCCATTACGTCATGCTTCAGAAATGTGGAAAATGGTCCGTTTTCAAATGTTTTATTTTTGAATGTCAGTTCACATTTGTAGGTGGATCATCAGTGTTAGAGCTAAAATTAGCATGTTTAAAGTGATTTTCATGCTTCCAGGGGCTCGGGAAGTTAATTAAATACCATTTGGAGGCATTTAATGTTCGAGCAAAAACGGCTGATTTTCGACAAAAGAGATAACACCCCCCCATTACGTCATGCTTCAGAAATGTGGAAAATGGTCCGTTTTCAAATGTTTTATTTTTGAACGTCAGTTCACATTTGTAGGTGGATCATCAGTGTTAGAGCTAAAATTAGCATGTTTAAAGTGATTTTCATGCTTCCAGGGGCTCGGGAAGTGAAATAAATACCATTTGGAGGCATTTAATGTTCGAGCAAAAACGGCTGATTTTCGACAAAAGAGATAACACCCCCCCATTACGTCATGCTTCAGAAATGTGGAAAATGGTCCGTTTTCAAATGTTTTATTTTTGAACGTCAGTTCACATTTGTAGGTGGATCATCAGTGTTAGAGCTAAAATTAGCATGTTTAAAGTGATTTTCATGCTTCCAGGGGCTCGGGAAGTTAATTAAATACCATTTGGAGGCATTTAATGTTCGAGCAAAAACGGCTGATTTTCGACAAAAGAGATAACACCCCCCCATTACGTCATGCTTCAGAAATGTGGAAAATGGTCCGTTTTCAAATGTTTTATTTTTGAACGTCAGTTCACATTTGTAGGTGGATCATCAGTGTTAGAGCTAAAATTAGCATGTTTAAAGTGATTTTCATGCTTCCAGGGGCCCAAAACACAAGATTAATGGAATGGTTAAAAGTGCATGAAAATGGCCAATTTACTCACTCTGAGTTCTCAAAAAGGGTTTCTTCACCCCGGGAAGTGAAATAAATACCATTTGGAGGCATTTAATGTTCGAGCAAAAACGGCTGATTTTCGACAAAAGAGATAACACCCCCCCATTACGTCATGCTTCAGAAATGTGGAAAATGGTCCGTTTTCAAATGTTTTATTTTTGAACGTCAGTTCACATTTGTAGGTGGATCATCAGTGTTAGAGCTAAAATTAGCATGTTTAAAGTGATTTTCATGCTTCCAGGGGCTCGGGAAGTTAATTAAATACCATTTGGAGGCATTTAATGTTCGAGCAAAAACGGCTGATTTTCGACAAAAGAGATAACACCCCCCCATTACGTCATGCTTCAGAAATGTGGAAAATGGTCCGTTTTCAAATGTTTTATTTTTGAACGTCAGTTCACATTTGTAGGTGGATCATCAGTGTTAGAGCTAAAATTAGCATGTTTAAAGTGATTTTCATGCTTCCAGGGGCTCGGGAAGTGAAATAAATACCATTTGGAGGCATTTAATGTTCGAGCAAAAACTGCTGATTTTCGACAAAAGAGATAACACCCCCCCATTACGTCATGCTTCAGAAATGTGGAAAATGGTCCGTTTTCAAATGTTTTATTTTTGAACGTCAGTTCACATTTGTAGGTGGATCATCAGTGTTAGAGCTAAAATTAGCATGTTTAAAGTGATTTTCATGCTTCCAGGGGCCCAAAACACAAGATTTATGGAATGGTTAAAAGTGCATGAAAATGGCCAATTTACTCACTCTGAGTTCTCAAAAAGGGTTTCTTCACCCCGGGAAGTTAATTAAATACCATTTGGAGGCATTTAATGTTCGAGCAAAAACGGCTGATTTTCGACAAAAGAGATAACACCCCCCCATTACGTCATGCTTCAGAAATGTTGAAAATGGTCCGTTTTCAAATGTTTTATTTTTGAACGTCAGTTCACATTTGTAGGTGGATCATCAGTGTTAGAGCTAAAATTAGCATGTTTAAAGTGATTTTCATGCTTCCAGGGGCTCGGGAAGTTAATTAAATACCATTTGGAGGCATTTAATGTTCGAGCAAAAACGGCTGATTTTCGACAAAAGAGATAACACCCCCCATTACGTCATGCTTCAGAAATGTGGAAAATGGTCCGTTTTCAAATGTTTTATTTTTGAACGTCAGTTCACATTTGTAGGTGGATCATCAGTGTTAGAGCTAAAATTAGCATGTTTAAAGTGATTTTCATGCTTCCAGGGGCTCGGGAAGTTAATTAAATACCATTTGGAGGCATTTAATGTTTGAGCAGAAACGGCTGATTTTCGACAAAAGAGATAACACCCCCCCATTACGTCATGCTTCAGAAATGTGGAAAATGGTCCGTTTTCAAATGTTTTATTTTTGAACGTCAGTTCACATTTGTAGGTGGATCATCAGTGTTAGAGCTAAAATTAGCATGTTTAAAGTGATTTTCATGCTTCCAGGGGCTCGGGAAGTTAATTAAATACCATTTGGAGGCATTTAATTGTTCGAGCAAAAATGGCTGATTTTCGACAAAAGAGATAACACCCCCCCATTACGTCATGCTTCAGAAATGTGGAAAATGGTCCGTTTTCAAATGTTTTATTTTTGAACGTCAGTTCACATTTGTAGGTGGATCATCAGTGTTAGAGCTAAAATTAGCATGTTTAAAGTGATTTTCATGCTTCCAGGGGCTCGGGAAGTTAATTAAATACCATTTGGAGGCATTTAATGTTCGAGCAAAAACGGCTGATTTTCGACAAAAGAGATAACACCCCCCCATTACGTCATGCTTCAGAAATGTGGAAAATGGTCCGTTTTCAAATGTTTTATTTTTGAACGTCAGTTCACATTTGTAGGTGGATCATCAGTGTTAGAGCTAAAATTAGCATGTTTAAAGTGATTTTCATGCTTCCAGGGGCCCAAAACACAAGATTTATGGAATGGTTAAAAGTGCATGAAAATGGCCAATTTACTCACTCTGAGTTCTCAAAAAGGGTTTCTTCACCCCAGGAAGTGAAATAAATACCATTTGGAGGCATTTAATGTTCGAGCAAAAACAGCTGATTTTCGACAAAAGAGATAACACCCCCCCATTACGTCATGCTTCAGAAATGTGGAAAATGGTCCGTTTTCAAATGTTTTATTTTTGAACGTCAGTTCACATTTGTAGGTGGATCATCAGTGCTAGAGCTAAAATTAGCATGTTTAAAGTGATTTTCATGCTTCCAGGGGCTCGGGAAGTTAATTAAATACCATTTGGAGGCATTTAATGTTCGAGCAAAAACGGCTGATTTTCGACAAAAGAGATAACACCCCCCCATTACGTCATGCTTCAGAAATGTGGAAAATGGTCCGTTTTCAAATGTTTTATTTTTGAACGTCAGTTCACATTTGTAGGTGGATCATCAGTGTTAGAGCTAAAATTAGCATGTTTAAAGTGATTTTCATGCTTCCAGGGGCCCAAAACACAAGATTTATGGAATGGTTAAAAGTGCATGAAAATGGCCAATTTACTCACTCTGAGTTCTCAAAAAGGGTTTCTTCACCCCGGGAAGTGAAATAAATACCATTTGGAGGCATTTAATGTTCGAGCAAAAACGGCTGATTTTCGACCAAAGAGATAACACCCCCCCATTACGTCATGCTTCAGAAATGTGGAAAATGGTCCGTTTTCAAATGTTTTATTTTTGAACGTCAGTTCACATTTGTAGGTGGATCATCAGTGTTAGAGCTAAAATTAGCATGTTTAAAGTGATTTTCATGCTTCCAGGGGCTCGGGAAGTTAATTAAATACCATTTGGAGGCATTTAATGTTCGAGCAAAAACGGCTGATTTTCGACAAAAGAGATAACACCCCCCCATTACGTCATGCTTCAGAAATGTGGAAAATGGTCCGTTTTCAAATGTTTTATTTTTGAACGTCAGTTCACATTTGTAGGTGGATCATCAGTGTTAGAGCTAAAATTAGCATGTTTAAAGTGATTTTCATGCTTCCAGGGGCCCAAAACACAAGATTTATGGAATGGTTAAAAGTGCATGAAAATGGCCAATTTACTCACTCTGAGTTCTCAAAAAGGGTTTCTTCACCCCGGGAAGTGAAATAAATACCATTTGGAGGCATTTAATGTTCGAGCAAAAACGGCTGATTTTCGACAAAAGAGATAACACCCCCCCATTACGTCATGCTTCAGAAATGTGGAAAATGGTCCGTTTTCAAATGTTTTATTTTTGAACGTCAGTTCACATTTGTAGGTGGATCATCAGTGTTAGAGCTAAAATTAGCATGTTTAAAGTGATTTTCATGCTTCCAGGGGCTCGGGAAGTTAATTAAATACCATTTGGAGGCATTTAATGTTGGAGCAAAAACGGCTGATTTTCGACAAAAGAGATAACACCCCCCCATTACGTCATGCTTCAGAAATGTGGAAAATGGTCCGTTTTCAAATGTTTTATTTTTGAACGTCAGTTCACATTTGTAGGTGGATCATCAGTGTTAGAGCTAAAATTAGCATGTTTAAAGTGATTTTCATGCTTCCAGGGGCTCGGGAAGTTAATTAAATACCATTTGGAGGCATTTAATGTTCGAGCAAAAACGGCTGATTTTCGAAAAAAGAGATAACACCCCCCCATTACGTCATGCTTCAGAAATGTGGAAAATGGTCCGTTTTCAAATGTTTTATTTTTGAACGTCAGTTCACATTTGTAGGTGGATCATCAGTGTTAGAGCTAAAATTAGCATGTTTAAAGTGATTTTCATGCTTCGAGGGGCTCGGGAAGTTAATTAAATACCATTTGGAGGCATTTAATGTTCGAGCAAAAACGGCTGATTTTCGACAAAAGAGATAACACCCCCCCATTACGTCATGCTTCAGAAATGTGGAAAATGGTCCGTTTTCAAATGTTTTATTTTTGAACGTCAGTTCACATTTGTAGGTGGATCATCAGTGTGAGAGCTAAAATTAGCATGTTTAAAGTGATTTTCATGCTTCCAGGGGCTCGGGAAGTGAAATAAATACCATTTGGAGGCATTTAATGTTCGAGCAAAAACGGCTGATTTTCGACAAAAGAGATAACACCCCCCCATTACGTCATGCTTCAGAAATGTGGAAAATGGTCCGTTTTCAAATGTTTTATTTTTGAACGTCAGTTCACATTTGTAGGTGGATCATCAGTGTTAGAGCTAAAATTAGCATGTTTAAAGTGATTTTCATGCTTCCAGGGGCCCAAAACACAAGATTTATGGAATGGTTAAAAGTGCATGAAAATGGCCAATTTACTCACTCTGAGTTCTCAAAAAGGGTTTCTTCACCCCGGGAAGTTAATTAAATACCATTTGGAGGCATTTAATGTTCGAGCAAAAACGGCTGATTTTCGACAAAAGAGATAACACCCCCCCATTACGTCATGCTTCAGAAATGTGGAAAATGGTCCGTTTTCAAATGTTTTATTTTTGAACGTCAGTTCACATTTGTAGGTGGATCATCAGTGTTAGAGCTAAAATTAGCATGTTTAAAGTGATTTTCATGCTTCCAGGGGCCCAAAACACAAGATTTATGGAATGGTTAAAAGTGCATGAAAATGGCCAATTTACTCACTCTGAGTTCTCAAAAAGGGTTTCTTCACCCCGGGAAGTTAATTAAATACCATTTGGAGGCATTTAATGTTCGAGCAAAATCGGCTGATTTTCGACAAAAGAGATAACACCCCCCATTACGTCATGCTTCAGAAATGTGGAAAATGGTCCGTTTTCAAATGTTTTATTTTTGAACGTCAGTTCACATTTGTAGGTGGATCATCAGTGTTAGAGCTAAAATTAGCATGTTTAAAGTGATTTTCATGCTTCCAGGGGCTCGGGAAGTTAATTAAATACCATTTGGAGGCATTTAATGTTCGAGCAAAAACGGCTGATTTTCGACAAAAGAGATAACACCCCCCCATTACGTCATGCTTCAGAAATGTGGAAAATGGTCCGTTTTCAAATGTTTTATTTTTGAACGTCAGTTCACATTTGTAGGTGGATCATCAGTGTTAGAGCTAAAATTAGCATGTTTAAAGTGATTTTCATGCTTCCAGGGGCTCGGGAAGTGAAATAAATACCATTTGGAGGCATTTAATGTTCGAGCAAAAACGGCTGATTTTCGACAAAACAGATAACACCCCCCCATTACGTCATGCTTCAGAAATGTGGAAAATGGTCCGTTTTCAAATGTTTTATTTTTGAACGTCAGTTCACATTTGTAGGTGGATCATCAGTGTTAGAGCTAAAATTAGCATGTTTAAAGTGATTTTCATGCTTCCAGGGGCCCAAAACACAAAATTTATGGAATGGTTAAAAGTGCATGAAAATGGCCAATTTACTCACTCTGAGTTCTCAAAAAGGGTTTCTTCACCCCGGGAAGTTAATTAAATACCATTTGGAGGCATTTAATGTTCGAGCAAAAACGGCTGATTTTCGACAAAAGAGATAACACCCCCCCATTACGTCATGCTTCAGAAATGTTGAAAATGGTCCGTTTTCAAATGTTTTATTTTTGAACGTCAGTTCACATTTGTAGGTGGATCATCAGTGTTAGAGCTAAAATTAGCATGTTTAAAGTGATTTTCATGCTTCCAGGGGCTCGGGAAGTTAATTAAATACCATTTGGAGGCATTTAATGTTCGAGCAAAAACGGCTGATTTTCGACAAAAGAGATAACACCCCCCATTACGTCATGCTTCAGAAATGTGGAAAATGGTCCGTTTTCAAATGTTTTATTTTTGAACGTCAGTTCACATTTGTAGGTGGATCATCAGTGTTAGAGCTAAAATTAGCATGTTTAAAGTGATTTTCATGCTTCCAGGGGCTCGGGAAGTTAATTAAATACCATTTGGAGGCATTTAATGTTTGAGCAGAAACGGCTGATTTTCGACAAAAGAGATAACACCCCCCCATTACGTCATGCTTCAGAAATGTGGAAAATGGTCCGTTTTCAAATGTTTTATTTTTGAACGTCAGTTCACATTTGTAGGTGGATCATCAGTGTTAGAGCTAAAATTAGCATGTTTAAAGTGATTTTCATGCTTCCAGGGGCTCGGGAAGTTAATTAAATACCATTTGGAGGCATTTAATTGTTCGAGCAAAAATGGCTGATTTTCGACAAAAGAGATAACACCCCCCCATTACGTCATGCTTCAGAAATGTGGAAAATGGTCCGTTTTCAAATGTTTTATTTTTGAACGTCAGTTCACATTTGTAGGTGGATCATCAGTGTTAGAGCTAAAATTAGCATGTTTAAAGTGATTTTCATGCTTCCAGGGGCTCGGGAAGTTAATTAAATACCATTTGGAGGCATTTAATGTTCGAGCAAAAACGGCTGATTTTCGACAAAAGAGATAACACCCCCCCATTACGTCATGCTTCAGAAATGTGGAAAATGGTCCGTTTTCAAATGTTTTATTTTTGAACGTCAGTTCACATTTGTAGGTGGATCATCAGTGTTAGAGCTAAAATTAGCATGTTTAAAGTGATTTTCATGCTTCCAGGGGCCCAAAACACAAGATTTATGGAATGGTTAAAAGTGCATGAAAATGGCCAATTTACTCACTCTGAGTTCTCAAAAAGGGTTTCTTCACCCCAGGAAGTGAAATAAATACCATTTGGAGGCATTTAATGTTCGAGCAAAAACAGCTGATTTTCGACAAAAGAGATAACACCCCCCCATTACGTCATGCTTCAGAAATGTGGAAAATGGTCCGTTTTCAAATGTTTTATTTTTGAACGTCAGTTCACATTTGTAGGTGGATCATCAGTGCTAGAGCTAAAATTAGCATGTTTAAAGTGATTTTCATGCTTCCAGGGGCTCGGGAAGTTAATTAAATACCATTTGGAGGCATTTAATGTTCGAGCAAAAACGGCTGATTTTCGACAAAAGAGATAACACCCCCCCATTACGTCATGCTTCAGAAATGTGGAAAATGGTCCGTTTTCAAATGTTTTATTTTTGAACGTCAGTTCACATTTGTAGGTGGATCATCAGTGTTAGAGCTAAAATTAGCATGTTTAAAGTGATTTTCATGCTTCCAGGGGCCCAAAACACAAGATTTATGGAATGGTTAAAAGTGCATGAAAATGGCCAATTTACTCACTCTGAGTTCTCAAAAAGGGTTTCTTCACCCCGGGAAGTGAAATAAATACCATTTGGAGGCATTTAATGTTCGAGCAAAAACGGCTGATTTTCGACCAAAGAGATAACACCCCCCCATTACGTCATGCTTCAGAAATGTGGAAAATGGTCCGTTTTCAAATGTTTTATTTTTGAACGTCAGTTCACATTTGTAGGTGGATCATCAGTGTTAGAGCTAAAATTAGCATGTTTAAAGTGATTTTCATGCTTCCAGGGGCTCGGGAAGTTAATTAAATACCATTTGGAGGCATTTAATGTTCGAGCAAAAACGGCTGATTTTCGACAAAAGAGATAACACCCCCCCATTACGTCATGCTTCAGAAATGTGGAAAATGGTCCGTTTTCAAATGTTTTATTTTTGAACGTCAGTTCACATTTGTAGGTGGATCATCAGTGTTAGAGCTAAAATTAGCATGTTTAAAGTGATTTTCATGCTTCCAGGGGCCCAAAACACAAGATTTATGGAATGGTTAAAAGTGCATGAAAATGGCCAATTTACTCACTCTGAGTTCTCAAAAAGGGTTTCTTCACCCCGGGAAGTGAAATAAATACCATTTGGAGGCATTTAATGTTCGAGCAAAAACGGCTGATTTTCGACAAAAGAGATAACACCCCCCCATTACGTCATGCTTCAGAAATGTGGAAAATGGTCCGTTTTCAAATGTTTTATTTTTGAACGTCAGTTCACATTTGTAGGTGGATCATCAGTGTTAGAGCTAAAATTAGCATGTTTAAAGTGATTTTCATGCTTCCAGGGGCTCGGGAAGTTAATTAAATACCATTTGGAGGCATTTAATGTTGGAGCAAAAACGGCTGATTTTCGACAAAAGAGATAACACCCCCCCATTACGTCATGCTTCAGAAATGTGGAAAATGGTCCGTTTTCAAATGTTTTATTTTTGAACGTCAGTTCACATTTGTAGGTGGATCATCAGTGTTAGAGCTAAAATTAGCATGTTTAAAGTGATTTTCATGCTTCCAGGGGCTCGGGAAGTTAATTAAATACCATTTGGAGGCATTTAATGTTCGAGCAAAAACGGCTGATTTTCGAAAAAAGAGATAACACCCCCCCATTACGTCATGCTTCAGAAATGTGGAAAATGGTCCGTTTTCAAATGTTTTATTTTTGAACGTCAGTTCACATTTGTAGGTGGATCATCAGTGTTAGAGCTAAAATTAGCATGTTTAAAGTGATTTTCATGCTTCGAGGGGCTCGGGAAGTTAATTAAATACCATTTGGAGGCATTTAATGTTCGAGCAAAAACGGCTGATTTTCGACAAAAGAGATAACACCCCCCCATTACGTCATGCTTCAGAAATGTGGAAAATGGTCCGTTTTCAAATGTTTTATTTTTGAACGTCAGTTCACATTTGTAGGTGGATCATCAGTGTGAGAGCTAAAATTAGCATGTTTAAAGTGATTTTCATGCTTCCAGGGGCTCGGGAAGTGAAATAAATACCATTTGGAGGCATTTAATGTTCGAGCAAAAACGGCTGATTTTCGACAAAAGAGATAACACCCCCCCATTACGTCATGCTTCAGAAATGTGGAAAATGGTCCGTTTTCAAATGTTTTATTTTTGAACGTCAGTTCACATTTGTAGGTGGATCATCAGTGTTAGAGCTAAAATTAGCATGTTTAAAGTGATTTTCATGCTTCCAGGGGCCCAAAACACAAGATTTATGGAATGGTTAAAAGTGCATGAAAATGGCCAATTTACTCACTCTGAGTTCTCAAAAAGGGTTTCTTCACCCCGGGAAGTTAATTAAATACCATTTGGAGGCATTTAATGTTCGAGCAAAAACGGCTGATTTTCGACAAAAGAGATAACACCCCCCCATTACGTCATGCTTCAGAAATGTGGAAAATGGTCCGTTTTCAAATGTTTTATTTTTGAACGTCAGTTCACATTTGTAGGTGGATCATCAGTGTTAGAGCTAAAATTAGCATGTTTAAAGTGATTTTCATGCTTCCAGGGGCCCAAAACACAAGATTTATGGAATGGTTAAAAGTGCATGAAAATGGCCAATTTACTCACTCTGAGTTCTCAAAAAGGGTTTCTTCACCCCGGGAAGTTAATTAAATACCATTTGGAGGCATTTAATGTTCGAGCAAAATCGGCTGATTTTCGACAAAAGAGATAACACCCCCCATTACGTCATGCTTCAGAAATGTGGAAAATGGTCCGTTTTCAAATGTTTTATTTTTGAACGTCAGTTCACATTTGTAGGTGGATCATCAGTGTTAGAGCTAAAATTAGCATGTTTAAAGTGATTTTCATGCTTCCAGGGGCTCGGGAAGTTAATTAAATACCATTTGGAGGCATTTAATGTTCGAGCAAAAACGGCTGATTTTCGACAAAAGAGATAACACCCCCCCATTACGTCATGCTTCAGAAATGTGGAAAATGGTCCGTTTTCAAATGTTTTATTTTTGAACGTCAGTTCACATTTGTAGGTGGATCATCAGTGTTAGAGCTAAAATTAGCATGTTTAAAGTGATTTTCATGCTTCCAGGGGCTCGGGAAGTGAAATAAATACCATTTGGAGGCATTTAATGTTCGAGCAAAAACGGCTGATTTTCGACAAAACAGATAACACCCCCCCATTACGTCATGCTTCAGAAATGTGGAAAATGGTCCGTTTTCAAATGTTTTATTTTTGAACGTCAGTTCACATTTGTAGGTGGATCATCAGTGTTAGAGCTAAAATTAGCATGTTTAAAGTGATTTTCATGCTTCCAGGGGCCCAAAACACAAAATTTATGGAATGGTTAAAAGTGCATGAAAATGGCCAATTTACTCACTCTAAGTTCTCAAAAAGGGTTTCTTCACCCCGGGAAGTTAATTAAATACCATTTGGAGGCATTTAATGTTCGAGCAAAAACGGCTGATTTTCGACAAAAGAGATAACACCCCCCCATTACGTCATGCTTCAGAAATGTGGAAAATGGTCCGTTTTCAAATGTTTTATTTTTGAACGTCAGTTCACATTTGTAGGTGGATCATCAGTGTTAGAGCTAAAATTAGCATGTTTAAAGTGATTTTCATGCTTCCAGGGGCTCGGGAAGTTAATTAAATACCATTTGGAGGCATTTAATGTTCGAGCAAAAACGGCTGATTTTCGAAAAAAGAGATAACACCCCCCCATTACGTCATGCTTCAGAAATGTGGAAAATGGTCCGTTTTCAAATGTTTTATTTTTGAACGTCAGTTCACATTTGTAGGTGGATCATCAGTGTTAGAGCTAAAATTAGCATGTTTAAAGTGATTTTCATGCTTCGAGGGGCTCGGGAAGTTAATTAAATACCATTTGGAGGCATTTAATGTTCGAGCAAAAACGGCTGATTTTCGACAAAAGAGATAACACCCCCCCATTACGTCATGCTTCAGAAATGTGGAAAATGGTCCGTTTTCAAATGTTTTATTTTTGAACGTCAGTTCACATTTGTAGGTGGATCATCAGTGTTAGAGCTAAAATTAGCATGTTTAAAGTGATTTTCATGCTTCCAGGGGCTCGGGAAGTGAAATAAATACCATTTGGAGGCATTTAATGTTCGAGCAAAAACGGCTGATTTTCGACAAAAGAGATAACACCCCCCCATTACGTCATGCTTCAGAAATGTGGAAAATGGTCCGTTTTCAAATGTTTTATTTTTGAACGTCAGTTCACATTTGTAGGTGGATCATCAGTGTTAGAGCTAAAATTAGCATGTTTAAAGTGATTTTCATGCTTCCAGGGGCCCAAAACACAAGATTTATGGAATGGTTAAAAGTGCATGAAAATGGCCAATTTACTCACTCTGAGTTCTCAAAAAGGGTTTCTTCACCCCGGGAAGTTAATTAAATACCATTTGGAGGCATTTAATGTTCGAGCAAAAACGGCTGATTTTCGACAAAAGAGATAACACCCCCCCATTACGTCATGCTTCAGAAATGTGGAAAATGGTCCGTTTTCAAATGTTTTATTTTTGAACGTCAGTTCACATTTGTAGGTGGATCATCAGTGTTAGAGCTAAAATTAGCATGTTTAAAGTGATTTTCATGCTTCCAGGGGCCCAAAACACAAGATTTATGGAATGGTTAAAAGTGCATGAAAATGGCCAATTTACTCACTCTGAGTTCTCAAAAAGGGTTTCTTCACCCCGGGAAGTTAATTAAATACCATTTGGAGGCATTTAATGTTCGAGCAAAATCGGCTGATTTTCGACAAAAGACATAACACCCCCCATTACGTCATGCTTCAGAAATGTGGAAAATGGTCCGTTTTCAAATGTTTTATTTTTGAACGTCAGTTCACATTTGTAGGTGGATCATCAGTGTTAGAGCTAAAATTAGCATGTTTAAAGTGATTTTCATGCTTCCAGGGGCTCGGGAAGTTAATTAAATACCATTTGGAGGCATTTAATGTTCGAGCAAAAACGGCTGATTTTCGACAAAAGAGATAACACCCCCCCATTACGTCATGCTTCAGAAATGTGGAAAATGGTCCGTTTTCAAATGTTTTATTTTTGAACGTCAGTTCACATTTGTAGGTGGATCATCAGTGTTAGAGCTAAAATTAGCATGTTTAAAGTGATTTTCATGCTTCCAGGGGCTCGGGAAGTTAATTAAATACCATTTGGAGGCATTTATTGTTCGAGCAAAAACGGCTGATTTTCGACAAAAGAGATAACACCCCCCCATTACGTCATGCTTCAGAAATGTGGAAAATGGTCCGTTTTCAAATGTTTTATTTTTGAACGTCAGTTCACATTTGTAGGTGGATCATCAGTGTTAGAGCTAAAATTAGCATGTTTAAAGTGATTTTCATGCTTCCAGGGGCTCGGGAAGTGAAATAAATACCATTTGGAGGCATTTAATGTTCGAGCAAAAACGGCTGATTTTCGACAAAACAGATAACACCCCCCCATTACGTCATGCTTCAGAAATGTGGAAAATGGTCCGTTTTCAAATGTTTTATTTTTGAACGTCAGTTCACATTTGTAGGTGGATCATCAGTGTTAGAGCTAAAATTAGCACGTTTAAAGTGATTTTCATGCTTCCAGGGGCCCAAAACACAAAATTTATGGAATGGTTAAAAGTGCATGAAAATGGCCAATTTACTCACTCTGAGTTCTCAAAAAGGGTTTCTTCACCCTGGGAAGTTAATTAAATACCATTTGGAGGCATTTAATGTTCGAGCAAAAACGGCTGATTTTCGACAAAAGAGATAACACCCCCCCATTACGTCATGCTTCAGAAATGTGGAAAATGGTCCGTTTTCAAATGTTTTATTTTTGAACGTCAGTTCACATTTGTAGGTGGATCATCAGTGTTAGAGCTAAAATTAGCATGTTTAAAGTGATTTTCATGCTTCCAGGGGCTCGGGAAGTTAATTAAATACCATTTGGAGGCATTTAATGTTCGAGCAAAAATGGCTGATTTTCGGCAAAAGAGATAACACCCCCCCATTACGTCATGCTTCAGAAATGTGGAAAATGGTCCGTTTTCAAATGTTTTATTTTTGAACGTCAGTTCACATTTGTAGGTGGATCATCAGTGTTAGAGCTAAAATTAGCATGTTTAAAGTGATTTTCATGCTTCCAGGGGCTCGGGAAGTTAATTAAATACCATTTGGAGGCATTTAATGTTCGAGCAAAAACGGCTGATTTTCGACAAAAGAGATAACACCCCCCCCATTACGTCATGCTTCAGAAATGTGGAAAATGGTCCGTTTTCAAATGTTTTATTTTTGAACGTCAGTTCACATTTGTAGGTGGATCATCAGTGTTAGAGCTAAAATTAGCATGTTTAAAGTGATTTTCATGCTTCCAGGGGCCCAAAACACAAGATTTATGGAATGGTTAAAAGTGCATGAAAATGGCCAATTTACTCACTCTGAGTTCTCAAAAAGGGTTTCTTCACCCCGGTAAGTTAATTAAATACCATTTGGAGGCATTTAATGTTCGAGCAAAAACGGCTGATTTTCGACAAAAGAGATAACACCCCCCCATTACGTCATGCTTCAGAAATGTGGAAAATGGTCCGTTTTCAAATGTTTTATTTTTGAACGTCAGTTCACATTTGTAGGTGGATCATCAGTGTTAGAGCTAAAATTAGCATGTTTAAAGTGATTTTCATGCTTCCAGGGGCCCAAAACACAAGATTTATGGAATGGTTAAAAGTGCATGAAAATGGACAATTTACTCACTCTGAGTTCTCAAAAAGGGTTTCTTCACCCCGGGAAGTTAATTAAATACCATTTGGAGGCATTTAATGTTCGAGCAAAAACGGCTGATTTTCGACAAAAGAGATAACACCCCCCCCATTACGTCATGCTTCAGAAATGTGGAAAATGGTCCGTTTTCAAATGTTTTATTTTTGAACGTCAGTTCACATTTGTAGGTGGATCATCAGTGTTAGAGCTAAAATTAGCATGTTTAAAGTGATTTTCATGCTTCCAGGGGCTCGGGAAGTTAATTAAATACCATTTGGAGGCATTTAATGTTCGAGCAAAAACGGCTGATTTTCGACAAAAGAGATAACACCCCCCCCATTACGTCATGCTTCAGAAATGTGGAAAATGGTCCGTTTTCAAATGTTTTATTTTTGAACGTCAGTTCACATTTGTAGGTGGATCATCAGTGTTAGAGCTAAAATTAGCATGTTTAAAGTGATTTTCATGCTTCCAGGGGCTCGGGAAGTTAATTAAATACCATTTGGAGGCATTTAATGTTCGAGCAAAAACGGCTGATTTTCGACAAAAGAGATAACACCCCCCCATTACGTCATGCTTCAGAAATGTGGAAAATGGTCCGTTTTCAAATGTTTTATTTTTGAACGTCAGTTCACATTTGTAGGTGGATCATCAGTGTTAGAGCTAAAATTAGCATGTTTAAAGTGATTTTCATGCTTCCAGGGGCTCGGGAAGTGAAATAAATACCATTTGGACGCATTTAATGTTCGAGCAAAAACGGCTGATTTTCGACAAAAGAGATAACACCCCCCCATTACGTCATGCTTCAGAAATGTGGAAAATGGTCCGTTTTCAAAAGTTTTATTTTTGAACGTCAGTTCACATTTGTAGGTGGATCATCAGTGTTAGAGCTAAAATTAGCATGTTTAAAGTGATTTTCATGCTTCCAGGGGCCCAAAACACAAGATTTATGGAATGGTTAAAAGTGCATGAAAATGGCCAATTTACTCACTCTGAGTTCTCAAAAAGGGTTTCTTCACCCCCGGGAAGTTAATTAAATACCATTTGGAGGCATTTAATGTTCGAGCAAAAACGGCTGATTTTCGACAAAAGAGATAACACCCCCCCATTACGTCATGCTTCAGAAATGTGGAAAATGGTCCGTTTTCAAATGTTTTATTTTTGAACGTCAGTTCACATTTGTAGGTGGATCATCAGTGTTAGAGCTAAAATTAGCATGTTTAAAGTGATTTTCATGCTTCCAGGGGCTCGGGAAGTTAATTAAATACCATTTGGAGGCATTTAATGTTCGAGCAAAAACGGCTGATTTTCGACAAAAGAGATAACACCCCCCCATTACGTCATGCTTCAGAAATGTGGAAAATGGTCCGTTTTCAAATGTTTTATTTTTGAACGTCAGTTCACATTTGTAGGTGGATCATCAGTGTTAGAGCTAAAATTAGCATGTTTAAAGTGATTTTCATGCTTCCAGGGGCCCAAAACACAAGATTTATGGAATGGTTAAAAGTGCATGAAAATGGCCAATTTACTCACTCTGAGTTCTCAAAAAGGGTTTCTTCACCCCGGGAAGTTAATTAAATACCATTTGGAGGCATTTAATGTTCGAGCAAAAACGGCTGATTTTCGACAAAAGAGATAACACCCCCCCATTACGTCATGCTTCAGAAATGTGGAAAATTGTCAGTTTTCAAATGTTTTATTTTTGAACGTCAGTTCACATTTGTAGGTGGATCATCAGTGTTAGAGCTAAAATTAGCATGTTTAAAGTGATTTTCATGCTTCCAGGGGCTCGGGAAGTTAATTAAATACCATTTGGAGGCATTTAATGTTCGAGCAAAAACGGCTGATTTTCGTCAAAAGAGATAACACCCCCCCATTACGTCATGCTTCAGAAATGTGGAAAATGGTCCGTTTTCAAATGTTTTATTTTTGAACGTCAGTTCACATTTGTAGGTGGATCATCAGTGTTAGAGCTAAAATTAGCATGTTTAAAGTGATTTTCATGCTTCCAGGGGCTCGGGAAGTGAAATAAATACCATTTGGAGGCATTTAATGTTCGAGCAAAAACGGCTGATTTTCGACAAAAGAGATAGCACCCCCCCATTACGTCATGCTTCAGAAATGTGGAAAATGGTCCGTTTTCAAATGTTTTATTTTTGAACGTCAGTTCACATTTGTAGGTGGATCATCAGTGTTAGAGCTAAAATTAGCATGTTTAAAGTGATTTTCATGCTTCCAGGGGCCCAAAACACAAGATTTATGGAATGGTTAAAAGTGCATGAAAATGGCCAATTTACTCACTCTGAGTTCTCAAAAAGGGTTTCTTCACCCCGGGAAGTTAATTAAATACCATTTGGAGGCATTTAATGTTCGAGCAAAAACGGCTGATTTTCGACAAAAGAGATAACACCCCCCCATTACGTCATGCTTCAGAAATGTGGAAAATGGTCCGTTTTCAAATGTTTTATTTTTGAACGTCAGTTCACATTTGTAGGTGGATCATCAGTGTTAGAGCTAAAATTAGCATGTTTAAAGTGATTTTCATGCTTCCAGGGGCCCAAAACACAAGATTTATGGAATGGTTAAAAGTGCATGAAAATGGCCAATTTACTCACTCTGAGTTCTCAAAAAGGGTTTCTTCACCCCGGGAAGTTAATTAAATACCATTTGGAGGCATTTAATGTTCGAGCAAAATCGGCTGATTTTCGACAAAAGAGATAACACCCCCCATTACGTCATGCTTCAGAAATGTGGAAAATGGTCCGTTTTCAAATGTTTTATTTTTGAACGTCAGTTCACATTTGTAGGTGGATCATCAGTGTTAGAGCTAAAATTAGCATGTTTAAAGTGATTTTCATGCTTCCAGGGGCTCGGGAAGTTAATTAAATACCATTTGGAGGCATTTAATGTTCGAGCAAAAACGGCTGATTTTCGACAAAAGAGATAACACCCCCCCATTACGTCATGCTTCAGAAATGTGGAAAATGGTCCGTTTTCAAATGTTTTATTTTTGAACGTCAGTTCACATTTGTAGGTGGATCATCAGTGTTAGAGCTAAAATTAGCATGTTTAAAGTGATTTTCATGCTTCCAGGGGCTCGGGAAGTGAAATAAATACCATTTGGAGGCATTTAATGTTCGAGCAAAAACGGCTGATTTTCGACAAAACAGATAACACCCCCCCATTACGTCATGCTTCAGAAATGTGGAAAATGGTCCGTTTTCAAATGTTTTATTTTTGAACGTCAGTTCACATTTGTAGGTGGATCATCAGTGTTAGAGCTAAAATTAGCATGTTTAAAGTGATTTTCATGCTTCCAGGGGCCCAAAACACAAAATTTATGGAATGGTTAAAAGTGCATGAAAATGGCCAATTTACTCACTCTGAGTTCTCAAAAAGGGTTTCTTCACCCCGGGAAGTTAATTAAATACCATTTGGAGGCATTTAATGTTCGAGCAAAAACGGCTGATTTTCGACAAAAGAGATAACACCCCCCCATTACGTCATGCTTCAGAAATGTGGAAAATGGTCCGTTTTCAAATGTTTTATTTTTGAACGTCAGTTCACATTTGTAGGTGGATCATCAGTGTTAGAGCTAAAATTAGCATGTTTAAAGTGATTTTCATGCTTCCAGGGGCTCGGGAAGTTAATTAAATACCATTTGGAGGCATTTAATGTTCGAGCAAAAACGGCTGATTTTCGAAAAAAGAGATAACACCCCCCCATTACGTCATGCTTCAGAAATGTGGAAAATGGTCCGTTTTCAAATGTTTTATTTTTGAACGTCAGTTCACATTTGTAGGTGGATCATCAGTGTTAGAGCTAAAATTAGCATGTTTAAAGTGATTTTCATGCTTCGAGGGGCTCGGGAAGTTAATTAAATACCATTTGGAGGCATTTAATGTTCGAGCAAAAACGGCTGATTTTCGACAAAAGAGATAACACCCCCCCATTACGTCATGCTTCAGAAATGTGGAAAATGGTCCGTTTTCAAATGTTTTATTTTTGAACGTCAGTTCACATTTGTAGGTGGATCATCAGTGTTAGAGCTAAAATTAGCATGTTTAAAGTGATTTTCATGCTTCCAGGGGCTCGGGAAGTGAAATAAATACCATTTGGAGGCATTTAATGTTCGAGCAAAAACGGCTGATTTTCGACAAAAGAGATAACACCCCCCCATTACGTCATGCTTCAGAAATGTGGAAAATGGTCCGTTTTCAAATGTTTTATTTTTGAACGTCAGTTCACATTTGTAGGTGGATCATCAGTGTTAGAGCTAAAATTAGCATGTTTAAAGTGATTTTCATGCTTCCAGGGGCCCAAAACACAAGATTTATGGAATGGTTAAAAGTGCATGAAAATGGCCAATTTACTCACTCTGAGTTCTCAAAAAGGGTTTCTTCACCCCGGGAAGTTAATTAAATACCATTTGGAGGCATTTAATGTTCGAGCAAAAACGGCTGATTTTCGACAAAAGAGATAACACCCCCCCATTACGTCATGCTTCAGAAATGTGGAAAATGGTCCGTTTTCAAATGTTTTATTTTTGAACGTCAGTTCACATTTGTAGGTGGATCATCAGTGTTAGAGCTAAAATTAGCATGTTTAAAGTGATTTTCATGCTTCCAGGGGCCCAAAACACAAGATTTATGGAATGGTTAAAAGTGCATGAAAATGGCCAATTTACTCACTCTGAGTTCTCAAAAAGGGTTTCTTCACCCCGGGAAGTTAATTAAATACCATTTGGAGGCATTTAATGTTCGAGCAAAATCGGCTGATTTTCGACAAAAGACATAACACCCCCCATTACGTCATGCTTCAGAAATGTGGAAAATGGTCCGTTTTCAAATGTTTTATTTTTGAACGTCAGTTCACATTTGTAGGTGGATCATCAGTGTTAGAGCTAAAATTAGCATGTTTAAAGTGATTTTCATGCTTCCAGGGGCTCGGGAAGTTAATTAAATACCATTTGGAGGCATTTAATGTTCGAGCAAAAACGGCTGATTTTCGACAAAAGAGATAACACCCCCCCATTACGTCATGCTTCAGAAATGTGGAAAATGGTCCGTTTTCAAATGTTTTATTTTTGAACGTCAGTTCACATTTGTAGGTGGATCATCAGTGTTAGAGCTAAAATTAGCATGTTTAAAGTGATTTTCATGCTTCCAGGGGCTCGGGAAGTTAATTAAATACCATTTGGAGGCATTTATTGTTCGAGCAAAAACGGCTGATTTTCGACAAAAGAGATAACACCCCCCCATTACGTCATGCTTCAGAAATGTGGAAAATGGTCCGTTTTCAAATGTTTTATTTTTGAACGTCAGTTCACATTTGTAGGTGGATCATCAGTGTTAGAGCTAAAATTAGCATGTTTAAAGTGATTTTCATGCTTCCAGGGGCTCGGGAAGTGAAATAAATACCATTTGGAGGCATTTAATGTTCGAGCAAAAACGGCTGATTTTCGACAAAACAGATAACACCCCCCCATTACGTCATGCTTCAGAAATGTGGAAAATGGTCCGTTTTCAAATGTTTTATTTTTGAACGTCAGTTCACATTTGTAGGTGGATCATCAGTGTTAGAGCTAAAATTAGCACGTTTAAAGTGATTTTCATGCTTCCAGGGGCCCAAAACACAAAATTTATGGAATGGTTAAAAGTGCATGAAAATGGCCAATTTACTCACTCTGAGTTCTCAAAAAGGGTTTCTTCACCCTGGGAAGTTAATTAAATACCATTTGGAGGCATTTAATGTTCGAGCAAAAACGGCTGATTTTCGACAAAAGAGATAACACCCCCCCATTACGTCATGCTTCAGAAATGTGGAAAATGGTCCGTTTTCAAATGTTTTATTTTTGAACGTCAGTTCACATTTGTAGGTGGATCATCAGTGTTAGAGCTAAAATTAGCATGTTTAAAGTGATTTTCATGCTTCCAGGGGCTCGGGAAGTTAATTAAATACCATTTGGAGGCATTTAATGTTCGAGCAAAAATGGCTGATTTTCGGCAAAAGAGATAACACCCCCCCATTACGTCATGCTTCAGAAATGTGGAAAATGGTCCGTTTTCAAATGTTTTATTTTTGAACGTCAGTTCACATTTGTAGGTGGATCATCAGTGTTAGAGCTAAAATTAGCATGTTTAAAGTGATTTTCATGCTTCCAGGGGCTCGGGAAGTTAATTAAATACCATTTGGAGGCATTTAATGTTCGAGCAAAAACGGCTGATTTTCGACAAAAGAGATAACACCCCCCCCATTACGTCATGCTTCAGAAATGTGGAAAATGGTCCGTTTTCAAATGTTTTATTTTTGAACGTCAGTTCACATTTGTAGGTGGATCATCAGTGTTAGAGCTAAAATTAGCATGTTTAAAGTGATTTTCATGCTTCCAGGGGCCCAAAACACAAGATTTATGGAATGGTTAAAAGTGCATGAAAATGGCCAATTTACTCACTCTGAGTTCTCAAAAAGGGTTTCTTCACCCCGGTAAGTTAATTAAATACCATTTGGAGGCATTTAATGTTCGAGCAAAAACGGCTGATTTTCGACAAAAGAGATAACACCCCCCCATTACGTCATGCTTCAGAAATGTGGAAAATGGTCCGTTTTCAAATGTTTTATTTTTGAACGTCAGTTCACATTTGTAGGTGGATCATCAGTGTTAGAGCTAAAATTAGCATGTTTAAAGTGATTTTCATGCTTCCAGGGGCCCAAAACACAAGATTTATGGAATGGTTAAAAGTGCATGAAAATGGACAATTTACTCACTCTGAGTTCTCAAAAAGGGTTTCTTCACCCCGGGAAGTTAATTAAATACCATTTGGAGGCATTTAATGTTCGAGCAAAAACGGCTGATTTTCGACAAAAGAGATAACACCCCCCCCATTACGTCATGCTTCAGAAATGTGGAAAATGGTCCGTTTTCAAATGTTTTATTTTTGAACGTCAGTTCACATTTGTAGGTGGATCATCAGTGTTAGAGCTAAAATTAGCATGTTTAAAGTGATTTTCATGCTTCCAGGGGCTCGGGAAGTTAATTAAATACCATTTGGAGGCATTTAATGTTCGAGCAAAAACGGCTGATTTTCGACAAAAGAGATAACACCCCCCCCATTACGTCATGCTTCAGAAATGTGGAAAATGGTCCGTTTTCAAATGTTTTATTTTTGAACGTCAGTTCACATTTGTAGGTGGATCATCAGTGTTAGAGCTAAAATTAGCATGTTTAAAGTGATTGTCATGCTTCCAGGGGCTCGGGAAGTTAATTAAATACCATTTGGAGGCATTTAATGTTCGAGCAAAAACGGCTGATTTTCGACAAAAGAGATAACACCCCCCCATTACGTCATGCTTCAGAAATGTGGAAAATGGTCCGTTTTCAAATGTTTTATTTTTGAACGTCAGTTCACATTTGTAGGTGGATCATCAGTGTTAGAGCTAAAATTAGCATGTTTAAAGTGATTTTCATGCTTCCAGGGGCTCGGGAAGTGAAATAAATACCATTTGGACGCATTTAATGTTCGAGCAAAAACGGCTGATTTTCGACAAAAGAGATAACACCCCCCCATTACGTCATGCTTCAGAAATGTGGAAAATGGTCCGTTTTCAAAAGTTTTATTTTTGAACGTCAGTTCACATTTGTAGGTGGATCATCAGTGTTAGAGCTAAAATTAGCATGTTTAAAGTGATTTTCATGCTTCCAGGGGCCCAAAACACAAGATTTATGGAATGGTTAAAAGTGCATGAAAATGGCCAATTTACTCACTCTGAGTTCTCAAAAAGGGTTTCTTCACCCCCGGGAAGTTAATTAAATACCATTTGGAGGCATTTAATGTTCGAGCAAAAACGGCTGATTTTCGACAAAAGAGATAACACCCCCCCATTACGTCATGCTTCAGAAATGTGGAAAATGGTCCGTTTTCAAATGTTTTATTTTTGAACGTCAGTTCACATTTGTAGGTGGATCATCAGTGTTAGAGCTAAAATTAGCATGTTTAAAGTGATTTTCATGCTTCCAGGGGCCCAAAACACAAGATTTATGGAATGGTTAAAAGTGCATGAAAATGGCCAATTTACTCACTCTGAGTTCTCAAAAAGGGTTTCTTCACCCCGGGAAGTTAATTAAATACCATTTGGAGGCATTTAATGTTCGAGCAAAAACGGCTGATTTTCGACAAAAGAGATAACACCCCCCCATTACGTCATGCTTCAGAAATGTGGAAAATTGTCCGTTTTCAAATGTTTTATTTTTGAACGTCAGTTCACATTTGTAGGTGGATCATCAGTGTTAGAGCTAAAATTAGCATGTTTAAAGTGATTTTCATGCTTCCAGGGGCTCGGGAAGTTAATTAAATACCATTTGGAGGCATTTAATGTTCGAGCAAAAACGGCTGATTTTCGTCAAAAGAGATAACACCCCCCCATTACGTCATGCTTCAGAAATGTGGAAAATGGTCCGTTTTCAAATGTTTTATTTTTGAACGTCAGTTCACATTTGTAGGTGGATCATCAGTGTTAGAGCTAAAATTAGCATGTTTAAAGTGATTTTCATGCTTCCAGGGGCTCGGGAAGTGAAATAAATACCATTTGGAGGCATTTAATGTTCGAGCAAAAACGGCTGATTTTCGACAAAAGAGATAGCACCCCCCCATTACGTCATGCTTCAGAAATGTGGAAAATGGTCCGTTTTCAAATGTTTTATTTTTGAACGTCAGTTCACATTTGTAGGTGGATCATCAGTGTTAGAGCTAAAATTAGCATGTTTAAAGTGATTTTCATGCTTCCAGGGGCTCGGGAAGTTAATTAAATACCATTTGGAGGCATTTAATGTTCGAGCAAAAACGGCTGATTTTCGACAAAAGAGATAACACCCCCCCATTACGTCATGCTTCAGAAATGTGGAAAATGGTCCGTTTTCAAATGTTTTATTTTTGAACGTCAGTTCACATTTGTAGGTGGATCATCAGTGTTAGAGCTAAAATTAGCATGTTTAAAGTGATTTTCATGCTTCCAGGGGCTCGGGAAGTTAATTAAATACCATTTGGAGGCATTTATTGTTCGAGCAAAAACGGCTGATTTTCGACAAAAGAGATAACACCCCCCCATTACGTCATGCTTCAGAAATGTGGAAAATGGTCCGTTTTCAAATGTTTTATTTTTGAACGTCAGTTCACATTTGTAGGTGGATCATCAGTGTTAGAGCTAAAATTAGCATGTTTAAAGTGATTTTCATGCTTCCAGGGGCTCGGGAAGTGAAATAAATACCATTTGGAGGCATTTAATGTTCGAGCAAAAACGGCTGATTTTCGACAAAACAGATAACACCCCCCCATTACGTCATGCTTCAGAAATGTGGAAAATGGTCCGTTTTCAAATGTTTTATTTTTGAACGTCAGTTCACATTTGTAGGTGGATCATCAGTGTTAGAGCTAAAATTAGCATGTTTAAAGTGATTTTCATGCTTCCAGGGGCTCGGGAAGTTAATTAAATACCATTTGGAGGCATTTAATGTTCGAGCAAAAATGGCTGATTTTCGGCAAAAGAGATAACACCCCCCCATTACGTCATGCTTCAGAAATGTGGAAAATGGTCCGTTTTCAAATGTTTTATTTTTGAACGTCAGTTCACATTTGTAGGTGGATCATCAGTGTTAGAGCTAAAATTAGCATGTTTAAAGTGATTTTCATGCTTCCAGGGGCTCGGGAAGTTAATTAAATACCATTTGGAGGCATTTAATGTTCGAGCAAAAACGGCTGATTTTCGACAAAAGAGATAACACCCCCCCCATTACGTCATGCTTCAGAAATGTGGAAAATGGTCCGTTTTCAAATGTTTTATTTTTGAACGTCAGTTCACATTTGTAGGTGGATCATCAGTGTTAGAGCTAAAATTAGCATGTTTAAAGTGATTTTCATGCTTCCAGGGGCCCAAAACACAAGATTTATGGAATGGTTAAAAGTGCATGAAAATGGCCAATTTACTCACTCTGAGTTCTCAAAAAGGGTTTCTTCACCCCGGGAAGTTAATTAAATACCATTTGGAGGCATTTAATGTTCGAGCAAAAACGGCTGATTTTCGACAAAAGAGATAACACCCCCCCATTACGTCATGCTTCAGAAATGTGGAAAATGGTCCGTTTTCAAATGTTTTATTTTTGAACGTCAGTTCACATTTGTAGGTGGATCATCAGTGTTAGAGCTAAAATTAGCATGTTTAAAGTGATTTTCATGCTTCCAGGGGCCCAAAACACAAGATTTATGGAATGGTTAAAAGTGCATGAAAATGGACAATTTACTCACTCTGAGTTCTCAAAAAGGGTTTCTTCACCCCGGGAAGTTAATTAAATACCATTTGGAGGCATTTAATGTTCGAGCAAAAACGGCTGATTTTCGACAAAAGAGATAACACCCCCCCCCATTACGTCATGCTTCAGAAATGTGGAAAATGGTCCGTTTTCAAATGTTTTATTTTTGAACGTCAGTTCACATTTGTAGGTGGATCATCAGTGTTAGAGCTAAAATTAGCATGTTTAAAGTGATTTTCATGCTTCCAGGGGCTCGGGAAGTTAATTAAATACCATTTGGAGGCATTTAATGTTCGAGCAAAAACGGCTGATTTTCGACAAAAGAGATAACACCCCCCCCATTACGTCATGCTTCAGAAATGTGGAAAATGGTCCGTTTTCAAATGTTTTATTTTTGAACGTCAGTTCACATTTGTAGGTGGATCATCAGTGTTAGAGCTAAAATTAGCATGTTTAAAGTGATTTTCATGCTTCCAGGGGCTCGGGAAGTTAATTAAATACCATTTGGAGGCATTTAATGTTCGAGCAAAAACGGCTGATTTTCGACAAAAGAGATAACACCCCCCCATTACGTCATGCTTCAGAAATGTGGAAAATGGTCCGTTTTCAAATGTTTTATTTTTGAACGTCAGTTCACATTTGTAGGTGGATCATCAGTGTTAGAGCTAAAATTAGCATGTTTAAAGTGATTTTCATGCTTCCAGGGGCTCGGGAAGTGAAATAAATACCATTTGGAGGCATTTAATGTTCGAGCAAAAACGGCTGATTTTCGACAAAAGAGATAACACCCCCCCATTACGTCATGCTTCAGAAATGTGGAAAATGGTCCGTTTTCAAATGTTTTATTTTTGAACGTCAGTTCACATTTGTAGGTGGATCATCAGTGTTAGAGCTAAAATTAGCATGTTTAAAGTGATTTTCATGCTTCCAGGGGCCCAAAACACAAGATTTATGGAATGGTTAAAAGTGCTTGAAAATAGCCAATTTACTCACTCTGAGTTCTCAAAAAGGGTTTCTTCACCCCGGGAAGTTAATTAAATACCATTTGGAGGCATTTAATGTTCGAGCAAAAACGGCTGATTTTCGACAAAAGAGATAACACCCCCCCATTACGTCATGCTTCAGAAATGTGGAAAATGGTCCGTTTTCAAATGTTTTATTTTTGAACGTCAGTTCACATTTGTAGGTGGATCATCAGTGTTAGAGCTAAAATTAGCATGTTTAAAGTGATTTTCATGCTTCCAGGGGCTCGGGAAGTTAATTAAATACCATTTGGAGGCATTTAATGTTCGAGCAAAAACGGCTGATTTTCGACAAAAGAGATAACACCCCCCCATTACGTCATGCTTCAGAAATGTGGAAAATGGTCCGTTTTCAAATGTTTTATTTTTGAACGTCAGTTCACATTTGTAGGTGGATCATCAGTGTTAGAGCTAAAATTAGCATGTTTAAAGTGATTTTCATGCTTCCAGGGGCCCAAAACACAAGATTTATGGAATGGTTAAAAGTGCATGAAAATGGCCAATTTACTCACTCTGAGTTCTCAAAAAGGGTTTCTTCACCCCGGGAAGTTAATTAAATACCATTTGGAGGCATTTAATGTTCGAGCAAAAACGGCTGATTTTCGACAACAGAGATAACACCCCCCCATTACGTCATGCTTCAGAAATGTGGAAAATGGTCCGTTTTCAAATGTTTTATTTTTGAACGTCAGTTCACATTTGTAGGTGGATCATCAGTGTTAGAGCTAAAATTAGCATGTTTAAAGTGATTTTCATGCTTCCAGGGGCTCGGGAAGTGAAATAAATACCATTTGGAGGCATTTAATGTTCGAGCAAAAACGGCTGATTTTCGACAAAAGAGATAACACCCCCCCATTACGTCATGCTTCAGAAATGTGGAAAATGGTCCGTTTTCAAATGTTTTATTTTTGAACGTCAGTTCACATTTGTAGGTGGATCATCAGTGTTAGAGCTAAAATTAGCATGTTTAAAGTGATTTTCATGCTTCCAGGGGCTCGGGAAGTTAATTAAATACCATTTGGAGGCATTTAATGTTCGAGCAAAAACGGCTGATTTTCGACAAAAGAGATAACACCCCCCCATTACGTCATGCTTCAGAAATGTGGAAAATGGTCCGTTTTCAAAAGTTTTATTTTTGAACGTCAGTTCACATTTGTAGGTGGATCATCAGTGTTAGAGCTAAAATTAGCATGTTTAAAGTGATTTTCATGCTTCCAGGGGCCCAAAACACAAGATTTATGGAATGGTTAAAAGTGCATGAAAATGGCCAATTTACTCACTCTGAGTTCTCAAAAAGGGTTTCTTCACCCCCGGGAAGTTAATTAAATACCATTTGGAGGCATTTAATGTTCGAGCAAAAACGGCTGATTTTCGACAAAAGAGATAACACCCCCCCATTACGTCATGCTTCAGAAATGTGGAAAATGGTCCGTTTTCAAATGTTTTATTTTTGAACGTCAGTTCACATTTGTAGGTGGATCATCAGTGTTAGAGCTAAAATTAGCATGTTTAAAGTGATTTTCATGCTTCCAGGGGCTCGGGAAGTTAATTAAATACCATTTGGAGGCATTTAATGTTCGAGCAAAAACGGCTGATTTTCGACAAAAGAGATAACACCCCCCCATTACGTCATGCTTCAGAAATGTGGAAAATGGTCCGTTTTCAAATGTTTTATTTTTGAACGTCAGTTCACATTTGTAGGTGGATCATCAGTGTTAGAGCTAAAATTAGCATGTTTAAAGTGATTTTCATGCTTCCAGGGGCCCAAAACACAAGATTTATGGAATGGTTAAAAGTGCATGAAAATGGCCAATTTACTCACTCTGAGTTCTCAAAAAGGGTTTCTTCACCCCGGGAAGTTAATTAAATACCATTTGGAGGCATTTAATGTTCGAGCAAAAACGGCTGATTTTCGACAAAAGAGATAACACCCCCCCATTACGTCATGCTTCAGAAATGTGGAAAATTGTCCGTTTTCAAATGTTTTATTTTTGAACGTCAGTTCACATTTGTAGGTGGATCATCAGTGTTAGAGCTAAAATTAGCATGTTTAAAGTGATTTTCATGCTTCCAGGGGCTCGGGAAGTTAATTAAATACCATTTGGAGGCATTTAATGTTCGAGCGAAAACGGCTGATTTTCGTCAAAAGAGATAACACCCCCCCATTACGTCATGCTTCAGAAATGTGGAAAATGGTCCGTTTTCAAATGTTTTATTTTTGAACGTCAGTTCACATTTGTAGGTGGATCATCAGTGTTAGAGCTAAAATTAGCATGTTTAAAGTGATTTTCATGCTTCCAGGGGCTCGGGAAGTGAAATAAATACCATTTGGAGGCATTTAATGTTCGAGCAAAAACGGCTGATTTTCGACAAAAGAGATAGCACCCCCCCATTACGTCATGCTTCAGAAATGTGGAAAATGGTCCGTTTTCAAATGTTTTATTTTTGAACGTCAGTTCACATTTGTAGGTGGATCATCAGTGTTAGAGCTAAAATTAGCATGTTTAAAGTGATTTTCATGCTTCCAGGGGCTCGGGAAGTTAATTAAATACCATTTGGAGGCATTTAATGTTCGAGCAAAAACGGCTGATTTTCGACAAAAGAGATAACACCCCCCCATTACGTCATGCTTCAGAAATGTGGAAAATGGTCCGTTTTCAAATGTTTTATTTTTGAACGTCAGTTCACATTTGTAGGTGGATCATCAGTGTTAGAGCTAAAATTAGCATGTTTAAAGTGATTTTCATGCTTCCAGGGGCCCAAAACACAAGATTAATGGAATGGTTAAAAGTGAATGAAAATGGCCAATTTACTCACTCTGAGTTCTCAAAAAGGGTTTCTTCACCCCGGGAAGTGAAATAAATACCATTTGGAGGCATTTAATGTTCGAGCAAAAACGGCTGATTTTCGACAAAAGAGATAACACCCCCCCATTACGTCATGCTTCAGAAATGTGGAAAATGGTCCGTTTTCAAATGTTTTATTTTTGAACGTCAGTTCACATTTGTAGGTGGATCATCAGTGTTAGAGCTAAAATTAGCATGTTTAAAGTGATTTTCATGCTTCCAGGGGCTCGGGAAGTTAATTAAATACCATTTGGAGGCATTTAATGTTCGAGCAAAAACGGCTGATTTTTGTCAAAAGAGATAACACCCCCCCATTACGTCATGCTTCAGAAATGTGGAAAATGGTCCGTTTTCAAATGTTTTATTTTTGAACGTCAGTTCACATTTGTAGGTGGATCATCAGTGTTAGAGCTAAAATTAGCATGTTTAAAGTGATTTTCATGCTTCCAGGGGCTCAAAACACAAGATTTATGGAATGGTTAAAAGTGCATGAAAATGGCCAATTTACTCACTCTGAGTTCTCAAAAAGGGTTTCTTCACCCCGGGAAGTTAATTAAATACCATTTGGAGGCATTTAATGTTCGAGCAAAAACGGCTGATTTTCGACAAAAGAGATAACACCCCCCCATTATGTCATGCTTCAGAAATGTGGAAAATGGTCCGTTTTCAAATGTTTTATTTTTGAACGTCAGTTCACATTTGTAGGTGGATCATCAGTGTTAGAGCTAAAATTAGCATGTTTAAAGTGATTTTCATGCTTCCAGGGGCTCGGGAAGTTAATTAAATACCATTTGGAGGCATTTAATGTTCGAGCAAAAACGGCTGATTTTCGACAAAAGAGATAACACCCCCCCATTACGTCATGCTTCAGAAATGTGGAAAATGGTCCGTTTTCAAATGTTTTATTTTTGAACGTCAGTTCACATTTGTAGGTGGATCATCAGTTTTAGAGCTAAAATTAGCATGTTTAAAGTGATTTTCATGCTTCCAGGGGCTCGGGAAGTTAATTAAATACCATTTGGAGGCATTTAATGTTCGAGCAAAAACGGCTGATTTTCGACAAAAGAGATAACACCCCCCCATTACGTCATGCTTCAGAAATGTGGAAAATGGTCCGTTTTCAAATGTTTTATTTTTGAACGTCAGTTCACATTTGTAGGTGGATCATCAGTGTTAGAGCTAAAATTAGCATGTTTAAAAAGTGATTTTCATGCTTACAGGGGCCCAAAACACAAGATTTATGGAATGGTTAAAAGTGCATGAAAATGGCCAATTTACTCACTCTGAGTTCTCAAAAAGGGTTTCTTCACCCCGGGAAGTTAATTAAATACCATTTGGAGGCATTTAATGTTCGAGCAAAAACGGCTGATTTTCGACAAAAGAGATAACACCCCCCCATTACGTCATGCTTCAGAAATGTGGAAAATGGTCCGTTTTCAAATGTTTTATTTTTGAACGTCAGTTCACATTTGTAGGTGGATCATCAGTGTTAGAGCTAAAATTAGCATGTTTAAAGTGATTTTCATGCTTCCAGGGGCTCGGGAAGTTAATTAAATACCATTTGGAGGCATTTAATGTTCGAGCAAAAACGGCTGATTTTCGACAAAAGAGATAACACCCCCCCATTACGTCATGCTTCAGAAATGTGGAAAATGGTCCGTTTTCAAATGTTTTATTTTTGAACGTCAGTTCACATTTGTAGGTGGATCATCAGTGTTAGAGCTAAAATTAGCATGTTTAAAGTGATTTTCATGCTTCCAGGGGCCCAAAACACAAGATTTATGGAATGGTTAAAAGTGCATGAAAATGGCCAATTTACTCACTCTGAGTTCTCAAAAAGGGTTTCTTCACCCCGGGAAGTTAATTAAATACCATTTGGAGGCATTTAATGTTCGAGCAAAAACGGCTGATTTTCGACAAAAGAGATAACACCCCCCCATTACGTCATGCTTCAAAAATGTGGAAAATGGTCCGTTTTCAAATGTTTTATTTTTGAACGTCAGTTCACATTTGTAGGTGGATCATCAGTGTTAGAGCTAAAATTAGCATGTTTAAAGTGATTTTCATGCTTCCAGGGGCTCGGGAAGTTAATTAAATACCATTTGGAGGCATTTAATGTTCGAGCAAAAACGGCTGATTTTCGACAAAAGAGATAACACCCCCCCATTACGTCATGCTTCAGAAATGTGGAAAATGGTCCGTTTTCAAATGTTTTATTTTTGAACGTCAGTTCACATTTGTAGGTGGATCATCAGTGTTAGAGCTAAAATTAGCATGTTTAAAGTGATTTTCATGCTTTCAGGGGCTCGGGAAGCGAAATAAATACCATTTGGAGGCATTTAATGTTTGAGCAAAAACGGCTGATTTTCGACAAAAGAGATAGCACCCCCCCATTACGTCATGCTTCAGAAATGTGGAAAATGGTCCGTTTTCAAATGTTTTATTTTTGAACGTCAGTTCACATTTGTAGGTGGATCATCAGTGTTAGAGCTAAAATTAGCATGTTTAAAGTGATTTTCATGCTTCCAGGGGCTCGGGAAGTTAATTAAATACCATTTGGAGGCATTTAATGTTCGAGCAAAAACGGCTGATTTTCGACAAAAGAGATAACACCCCCCCATTACGTCATGCTTCAGAAATGTGGAAAATGGTCCGTTTTCAAATGTTTTATTTTTGAACGTCAGTTCACATTTGTAGGTGGATCATCAGTGTTAGAGCTAAAATTAGCATGTTTAAAGTGATTTTCATGCTTCCAGGGGCCCAAAACACAAGATTTATGGAATGGTTAAAAGTGCATGAAAATGGCCAATTTACTCAGTCTGAGTTCTCAAAAAGGGTTTCTTCACCCCCGGGAAGTTAATTAAATACCATTTGGAGGCATTTAATGTTCGAGCAAAAACGGCTGATTTTCGACAAAAGAGATAACACCCCCCCATTACGTCATGCTTCAGAAATGTGGAAAATGGTCCGTTTTCAAATGTTTTATTTTTGAACGTCAGTTCACATTTGTAGGTGGATCATCAGTGTTAGAGCTAAAATTAGCATGTTTAAAGTGATTTTCATGCTTCCAGGGGCTCGGGAAGTTAATTAAATACCATTTGGAGGCATTTAATGTTCGAGCAAAAACGGCTGATTTTCGACAAAAGAGATAACACCCCCCCATTACGTCATGCTTCAGAAATGTGGAAAATGGTCCGTTTTCAAATGTTTTATTTTTGAACGTCAGTTCACATTTGTAGGTGGATCATCAGTGTTAGAGCTAAAATTAGCATGTTTAAAGTGATTTTCATGCTTCCAGGGGCCCAAAACACAAGATTTATGGAATGGTTAAAAGTGCATGAAAATGGCCAATTTACTCACTCTGAGTTCTCAAAAAGGGTTTCTTCACCCCGGGAAGTTAATTAAATACCATTTGGAGGCATTTAATGTTCGAGCAAAATCGGCTGATTTTCGACAAAAGAGATAACACCCCCCATTACGTCATGCTTCAGAAATGTGGAAAATGGTCCGTTTTCAAATGTTTTATTTTTGAACGTCAGTTCACATTTGTAGGTGGATCATCAGTGTTAGAGCTAAAATTAGCATGTTTAAAGTGATTTTCATGCTTCCAGGGGCTCGGGAAGTTAATTAAATACCATTTGGAGGCATTGAATGTTCGAGCAAAAACGGCTGATTTTCGACAAAAGAGATAACACCCCCCCATTACGTCATGCTTCAGAAATGTGGAAAATGGTCCGTTTTCAAATGTTTTATTTTTGAACGTCAGTTCACATTTGTAGGTGGATCATCAGTGTTAGAGCTAAAATTAGCATGTTTAAAGTGATTTTCATGCTTCCAGGGGCTCGGGAAGTTAATTAAATACCATTTGGAGGCATTTATTGTTCGAGCAAAAACGGCTGATTTTCGACAAAAGAGATAACACCCCCCCATTACGTCATACTTCAGAAATGTGGAAAATGGTCCGTTTTCAAATGTTTTATTTTTGAACGTCAGTTCACATTTGTAGGTGGATCATCAGTGTTAGAGCTAAAATTAGCATGTTTAAAGTGATTTTCATGCTTCCAGGGGCTCGGGAAGTGAAATAAATACCATTTGGAGGCATTTAATGTTCGAGCAAAAACGGCTGATTTTCGACAAAACAGATAACACCCCCCCATTACGTCATGCTTCAGAAATGTGGAAAATGGTCCGTTTTCAAATGTTTTATTTTTGAACGTCAGTTCACATTTGTAGGTGGATCATCAGTGTTAGAGCTAAAATTAGCATGTTTAAAGTGATTTTCATGCTTCCAGGGGCCCAAAACACAAAATTTATGGAATGGTTAAAAGTGCATGAAAATGGCCAATTTACTCACTCTGAGTTCTCAAAAAGGGTTTCTTCACCCCGGGAAGTTAATTAAATACCATTTGGAGGCATTTAATGTTCGAGCAAAAACGGCTGATTTTCGACAAAAGAGATAACACCCCCCCATTACGTCATGCTTCAGAAATGTGGAAAATGGTCCGTTTTCAAATGTTTTATTTTTGAACGTCAGTTCACATTTGTAGGTGGATCATCAGTGTTAGAGCTAAAATTAGCATGTTTAAAGTGATTTTCATGCTTCCAGGGGCTCGGGAAGTTAATTAAATACCATTTGGAGGCATTTAATGTTCGAGCAAAAACGGCTGATTTTCGAAAAAAGAGATAACACCCCCCCATTACGTCATGCTTCAGAAATGTGGAAAATGGTCCGTTTTCAAATGTTTTATTTTTGAACGTCAGTTCACATTTGTAGGTGGATCATCAGTGTTAGAGCTAAAATTAGCATGTTTAAAGTGATTTTCATGCTTCGAGGGGCTCGGGAAGTTAATTAAATACCATTTGGAGGCATTTAATGTTCGAGCAAAAACGGCTGATTTTCGACAAAAGAGATAACACCCCCCCATTACGTCATGCTTCAGAAATGTGGAAAATGGTCCGTTTTCAAATGTTTTATTTTTGAACGTCAGTTCACATTTGTAGGTGGATCATCAGTGTTAGAGCTAAAATTAGCATGTTTACAGTGACTTTCATGCTTCCAGGGGCTCGGGAAGTGAAATAAATACCATTTGGAGGCATTTAATGTTCGAGCAAAAACGGCTGATTTTCGACAAAAGAGATAACACCCCCCCATTACGTCATGCTTCAGAAATGTGGAAAATGGTCCGTTTTCAAATGTTTTATTTTTGAACGTCAGTTCACATTTGTAGGTGGATCATCAGTGTTAGAGCTAAAATTAGCATGTTTAAAGTGATTTTCATGCTTCCAGGGGCCCAAAACACAAGATTTATGGAATGGTTAAAAGTGCATGAAAATGGCCAATTTACTCACTCTGAGTTCTCAAAAAGGGTTTCTTCACCCCGGGAAGTTAATTAAATACCATTTGGAGGCATTTAATGTTCGAGCAAAAATGGCTGATTTTCGACAAAAGAGATAACACCCCCCCATTACGTCATGCTTCAGAAATGTGGAAAATGGTCCGTTTTCAAATGTTTTATTTTTGAACGTCAGTTCACATTTGTAGGTGGATCATCAGTGTTAGAGCTAAAATTAGCATGTTTAAAGTGATTTTCATGCTTCCAGGGGCCCAAAACACAAGATTTATGGAATGGTTAAAAGTGCTTGAAAATAGCCAATTTACTCACTCTGAGTTCTCAAAAAGGGTTTCTTCACCCCGGGAAGTTAATTAAATACCATTTGGAGGCATTTAATGTTCGAGCAAAAACGGCTGATTTTCGACAAAAGAGATAACACCCCCCCATTACGTCATGCTTCAGAAATGTGGAAAATGGTCCGTTTTCAAATGTTTTATTTTTGAACGTCAGTTCACATTTGTAGGTGGATCATCAGTGTTAGAGCTAAAATTAGCATGTTTAAAGTGATTTTCATGCTTCCAGGGGCTCGGGAAGTTAATTAAATACCATTTGGAGGCATTTAATGTTCGAGCAAAAACGGCTGATTTTCGACAAAAGAGATAACACCCCCCCATTACGTCATGCTTCAGAAATGTGGAAAATGGTCCGTTTTCAAATGTTTTATTTTTGAACGTCAGTTCACATTTGTAGGTGGATCATCAGTGTTAGAGCTAAAATTAGCATGTTTAAAGTGATTTTCATGCTTCCAGGGGCCCAAAACACAAGATTTATGGAATGGTTAAAAGTGCATGAAAATGGCCAATTTACTCACTCTGAGTTCTCAAAAAGGGTTTCTTCACCCCGGGAAGTTAATTAAATACCATTTGGAGGCATTTAATGTTCGAGCAAAAACGGCTGATTTTCGACAACAGAGATAACACCCCCCCATTACGTCATGCTTCAGAAATGTGGAAAATGGTCCGTTTTCAAATGTTTTATTTTTGAACGTCAGTTCACATTTGTAGGTGGATCATCAGTGTTAGAGCTAAAATTAGCATGTTTAAAGTGATTTTCATGCTTCCAGGGGCTCGGGAAGTGAAATAAATACCATTTGGAGGCATTTAATGTTCGAGCAAAAACGGCTGATTTTCGACAAAAGAGATAACACCCCCCCATTACGTCATGCTTCAGAAATGTGGAAAATGGTCCGTTTTCAAATGTTTTATTTTTGAACGTCAGTTCACATTTGTAGGTGGATCATCAGTGTTAGAGCTAAAATTAGCATGTTTAAAGTGATTTTCATGCTTCCAGGGGCCCAAAACACAAGATTTATGGAATGGTTAAAAGTGCATGAAAATGGCCAATTTACTCACTCTGAGTTCTCAAAAAGGGTTTCTTCACCCCGGGAAGTTAATTAAATACCATTTGGAGGCATTTAATGTTCGAGCAAAAATGGCTGATTTTCGACAAAAGAGATAACACCCCCCCATTACGTCATGCTTCAGAAATGTGGAAAATGGTCCGTTTTCAAATGTTTTATTTTTGAACGTCAGTTCACATTTGTAGGTGGATCATCAGTGTTAGAGCTAAAATTAGCATGTTTAAAGTGATTTTCATGCTTCCAGGGGCCCAAAACACAAGATTTATGGAATGGTTAAAAGTGCTTGAAAATAGCCAATTTACTCACTCTGAGTTCTCAAAAAGGGTTTCTTCACCCCGGGAAGTTAATTAAATACCATTTGGAGGCATTTAATGTTCGAGCAAAAACGGCTGATTTTCGACAAAAGAGATAACACCCCCCCATTACGTCATGCTTCAGAAATGTGGAAAATGGTCCGTTTTCAAATGTTTTATTTTTGAACGTCAGTTCACATTTGTAGGTGGATCATCAGTGTTAGAGCTAAAATTAGCATGTTTAAAGTGATTTTCATGCTTCCAGGGGCTCGGGAAGTTAATTAAATACCATTTGGAGGCATTTAATGTTCGAGCAAAAACGGCTGATTTTCGACAAAAGAGATAACACCCCCCCATTACGTCATGCTTCAGAAATGTGGAAAATGGTCCGTTTTCAAATGTTTTATTTTTGAACGTCAGTTCACATTTGTAGGTGGATCATCAGTGTTAGAGCTAAAATTAGCATGTTTAAAGTGATTTTCATGCTTCCAGGGGCCCAAAACACAAGATTTATGGAATGGTTAAAAGTGCATGAAAATGGCCAATTTACTCACTCTGAGTTCTCAAAAAGGGTTTCTTCACCCCGGGAAGTTAATTAAATACCATTTGGAGGCATTTAATGTTCGAGCAAAAACGGCTGATTTTCGACAACAGAGATAACACCCCCCCATTACGTCATGCTTCAGAAATGTGGAAAATGGTCCGTTTTCAAATGTTTTATTTTTGAACGTCAGTTCACATTTGTAGGTGGATCATCAGTGTTAGAGCTAAAATTAGCATGTTTAAAGTGATTTTCATGCTTCCAGGGGCTCGGGAAGTGAAATAAATACCATTTGGAGGCATTTAATGTTCGAGCAAAAACGGCTGATTTTCGACAAAAGAGATAACACCCCCCCATTACGTCATGCTTCAGAAATGTGGAAAATGGTCCGTTTTCAAATGTTTTATTTTTGAACGTCAGTTCACATTTGTAGGTGGATCATCAGTGTTAGAGCTAAAATTAGCATGTTTAAAGTGATTTTCATGCTTCCAGGGGCTCGGGAAGTTAATTAAATACCATTTGGAGGCATTTAATGTTCGAGCAAAAACGGCTGATTTTCGACAAAAGAGATAACACCCCCCCATTACGTCATGCTTCAGAAATGTGGAAAATGGTCCGTTTTCAAAAGTTTTATTTTTGAACGTCAGTTCACATTTGTAGGTGGATCATCAGTGTTAGAGCTAAAATTAGCATGTTTAAAGTGATTTTCATGCTTCCAGGGGCCCAAAACACAAGATTTATGGAATGGTTAAAAGTGCATGAAAATGGCCAATTTACTCACTCTGAGTTCTCAAAAAGGGTTTCTTCACCCCCGGGAAGTTAATTAAATACCATTTGGAGGCATTTAATGTTCGAGCAAAAACGGCTGATTTTCGACAAAAGAGATAACACCCCCCCATTACGTCATGCTTCAGAAATGTGGAAAATGGTCCGTTTTCAAATGTTTTATTTTTGAACGTCAGTTCACATTTGTAGGTGGATCATCAGTGTTAGAGCTAAAATTAGCATGTTTAAAGTGATTTTCATGCTTCCAGGGGCTCGGGAAGTTAATTAAATACCATTTGGAGGCATTTAATGTTCGAGCAAAAACGGCTGATTTTCGACAAAAGAGATAACACCCCCCCATTACGTCATGCTTCAGAAATGTGGAAAATGGTCCGTTTTCAAATGTTTTATTTTTGAACGTCAGTTCACATTTGTAGGTGGATCATCAGTGTTAGAGCTAAAATTAGCATGTTTAAAGTGATTTTCATGCTTCCAGGGGCCCAAAACACAAGATTTATGGAATGGTTAAAAGTGCATGAAAATGGCCAATTTACTCACTCTGAGTTCTCAAAAAGGGTTTCTTCACCCCGGGAAGTTAATTAAATACCATTTGGAGGCATTTAATGTTCGAGCAAAAACGGCTGATTTTCGACAAAAGAGATAACACCCCCCCATTACGTCATGCTTCAGAAATGTGGAAAATTGTCCGTTTTCAAATGTTTTATTTTTGAACGTCAGTTCACATTTGTAGGTGGATCATCAGTGTTAGAGCTAAAATTAGCATGTTTAAAGTGATTTTCATGCTTCCAGGGGCTCGGGAAGTTAATTAAATACCATTTGGAGGCATTTAATGTTCGAG
Source organism: Lissotriton vulgaris (assembly GCF_964263255.1). Lineage (NCBI taxonomy): Eukaryota > Metazoa > Chordata > Amphibia > Caudata > Salamandridae > Lissotriton > Lissotriton vulgaris. The sequence goes on from NW_028249201.1 coordinate 95,332, forward strand.
CAAAAACGGCTGATTTTCGTCAAAAGAGATAACACCCCCCCCATTACGTCATGCTTCAGAAATGTGGAAAATGGTCCGTTTTCAAATGTTTTATTTTTGAACGTCAGTTCACATTTGTAGGTGGATCATCAGTGTTAGAGCTAAAATTAGCATGTTTAAAGTGATTTTCATGCTTCCAGGGGCTCGGGAAGTGAAATAAATACCATTTGGAGGCATTTAATGTTCGAGCAAAAACGGCTGATTTTCGACAAAAGAGATAGCACCCCCCCATTACGTCATGCTTCAGAAATGTGGAAAATGGTCCGTTTTCAAATGTTTTATTTTTGAACGTCAGTTCACATTTGTAGGTGGATCATCAGTGTTAGAGCTAAAATTAGCATGTTTAAAGTGATTTTCATGCTTCCAGGGGCTCGGGAAGTTAATTAAATACCATTTGGAGGCATTTAATGTTCGAGCAAAAACGGCTGATTTTCGACAAAAGAGATAACACCCCCCCATTACGTCATGCTTCAGAAATGTGGAAAATGGTCCGTTTTCAAATGTTTTATTTTTGAACGTCAGTTCACATTTGTAGGTGGATCATCAGTGTTAGAGCTAAAATTAGCATGTTTAAAGTGATTTTCATGCTTCCAGGGGCCCAAAACACAAGATTAATGGAATGGTTAAAAGTGAATGAAAATGGCCAATTTACTCACTCTGAGTTCTCAAAAAGGGTTTCTTCACCCCGGGAAGTGAAATAAATACCATTTGGAGGCATTTAATGTTCGAGCAAAAACGGCTGATTTTCGACAAAAGAGATAACACCCCCCCATTACGTCATGCTTCAGAAATGTGGAAAATGGTCCGTTTTCAAATGTTTTATTTTTGAACGTCAGTTCACATTTGTAGGTGGATCATCAGTGTTAGAGCTAAAATTAGCATGTTTAAAGTGATTTTCATGCTTCCAGGGGCTCGGGAAGTTAATTAAATACCATTTGGAGGCATTTAATGTTCGAGCAAAAACGGCTGATTTTTGTCAAAAGAGATAACACCCCCCCATTACGTCATGCTTCAGAAATGTGGAAAATGGTCCGTTTTCAAATGTTTTATTTTTGAACGTCAGTTCACATTTGTAGGTGGATCATCAGTGTTAGAGCTAAAATTAGCATGTTTAAAGTGATTTTCATGCTTCCAGGGGCTCAAAACACAAGATTTATGGAATGGTTAAAAGTGCATGAAAATGGCCAATTTACTCACTCTGAGTTCTCAAAAAGGGTTTCTTCACCCCGGGAAGTTAATTAAATACCATTTGGAGGCATTTAATGTTCGAGCAAAAACGGCTGATTTTCGACAAAAGAGATAACACCCCCCCATTATGTCATGCTTCAGAAATGTGGAAAATGGTCCGTTTTCAAATGTTTTATTTTTGAACGTCAGTTCACATTTGTAGGTGGATCATCAGTGTTAGAGCTAAAATTAGCATGTTTAAAGTGATTTTCATGCTTCCAGGGGCTCGGGAAGTTAATTAAATACCATTTGGAGGCATTTAATGTTCGAGCAAAAACGGCTGATTTTCGACAAAAGAGATAACACCCCCCCATTACGTCATGCTTCAGAAATGTGGAAAATGGTCCGTTTTCAAATGTTTTATTTTTGAACGTCAGTTCACATTTGTAGGTGGATCATCAGTTTTAGAGCTAAAATTAGCATGTTTAAAGTGATTTTCATGCTTCCAGGGGCTCGGGAAGTTAATTAAATACCATTTGGAGGCATTTAATGTTCGAGCAAAAACGGCTGATTTTCGACAAAAGAGATAACACCCCCCCATTACGTCATGCTTCAGAAATGTGGAAAATGGTCCGTTTTCAAATGTTTTATTTTTGAACGTCAGTTCACATTTGTAGGTGGATCATCAGTGTTAGAGCTAAAATTAGCATGTTTGAAAAGTGATTTTCATGCTTACAGGGGCCCAAAACACAAGATTTATGGAATGGTTAAAAGTGCATGAAAATGGCCAATTTACTCACTCTGAGTTCTCAAAAAGGGTTTCTTCACCCCGGGAAGTTAATTAAATACCATTTGGAGGCATTTAATGTTCGAGCAAAAACGGCTGATTTTCGACAAAAGAGATAACACCCCCCCATTACGTCATGCTTCAGAAATGTGGAAAATGGTCCGTTTTCAAATGTTTTATTTTTGAACGTCAGTTCACATTTGTAGGTGGATCATCAGTGTTAGAGCTAAAATTAGCATGTTTAAAGTGATTTTCATGCTTCCAGGGGCTCGGGAAGTTAATTAAATACCATTTGGAGGCATTTAATGTTCGAGCAAAAACGGCTGATTTTCGACAAAAGAGATAACACCCCCCCATTACGTCATGCTTCAGAAATGTGGAAAATGGTCCGTTTTCAAATGTTTTATTTTTGAACGTCAGTTCACATTTGTAGGTGGATCATCAGTGTTAGAGCTAAAATTAGCATGTTTAAAGTGATTTTCATGCTTCCAGGGGCCCAAAACACAAGATTTATGGAATGGTTAAAAGTGCATGAAAATGGCCAATTTACTCACTCTGAGTTCTCAAAAAGGGTTTCTTCACCCCGGGAAGTTAATTAAATACCATTTGGAGGCATTTAATGTTCGAGCAAAAACGGCTGATTTTCGACAAAAGAGATAACACCCCCCCATTACGTCATGCTTCAAAAATGTGGAAAATGGTCCGTTTTCAAATGTTTTATTTTTGAACGTCAGTTCACATTTGTAGGTGGATCATCAGTGTTAGAGCTAAAATTAGCATGTTTAAAGTGATTTTCATGCTTCCAGGGGCTCGGGAAGTTAATTAAATACCATTTGGAGGCATTTAATGTTCGAGCAAAAACGGCTGATTTTCGACAAAAGAGATAACACCCCCCCATTACGTCATGCTTCAGAAATGTGGAAAATGGTCCGTTTTCAAATGTTTTATTTTTGAACGTCAGTTCACATTTGTAGGTGGATCATCAGTGTTAGAGCTAAAATTAGCATGTTTAAAGTGATTTTCATGCTTCCAGGGGCTCGGGAAGCGAAATAAATACCATTTGGAGGCATTTAATGTTTGAGCAAAAACGGCTGATTTTCGACAAAAGAGATAGCACCCCCCCATTACGTCATGCTTCAGAAATGTGGAAAATGGTCCGTTTTCAAATGTTTTATTTTTGAACGTCAGTTCACATTTGTAGGTGGATCATCAGTGTTAGAGCTAAAATTAGCATGTTTAAAGTGATTTTCATGCTTCCAGGGGCTCGGGAAGTTAATTAAATACCATTTGGAGGCATTTAATGTTCGAGCAAAAACGGCTGATTTTCGACAAAAGAGATAACACCCCCCCATTACGTCATGCTTCAGAAATGTGGAAAATGGTCCGTTTTCAAATGTTTTATTTTTGAACGTCAGTTCACATTTGTAGGTGGATCATCAGTGTTAGAGCTAAAATTAGCATGTTTAAAGTGATTTTCATGCTTCCAGGGGCCCAAAACACAAGATTTATGGAATGGTTAAAAGTGCATGAAAATGGCCAATTTACTCAGTCTGAGTTCTCAAAAAGGGTTTCTTCACCCCCGGGAAGTTAATTAAATACCATTTGGAGGCATTTAATGTTCGAGCAAAAACGGCTGATTTTCGACAAAAGAGATAACACCCCCCCATTACGTCATGCTTCAGAAATGTGGAAAATGGTCCGTTTTCAAATGTTTTATTTTTGAACGTCAGTTCACATTTGTAGGTGGATCATCAGTGTTAGAGCTAAAATTAGCATGTTTAAAGTGATTTTCATGCTTCCAGGGGCTCGGGAAGTTAATTAAATACCATTTGGAGGCATTTAATGTTCGAGCAAAAACGGCTGATTTTCGACAAAAGAGATAACACCCCCCCATTACGTCATGCTTCAGAAATGTGGAAAATGGTCCGTTTTCAAATGTTTTATTTTTGAACGTCAGTTCACATTTGTAGGTGGATCATCAGTGTTAGAGCTAAAATTAGCATGTTTAAAGTGATTTTCATGCTTCCAGGGGCCCAAAACACAAGATTTATGGAATGGTTAAAAGTGCATGAAAATGGCCAATTTACTCACTCTGAGTTCTCAAAAAGGGTTTCTTCACCCCGGGAAGTTAATTAAATACCATTTGGAGGCATTTAATGTTCGAGCAAAATCGGCTGATTTTCGACAAAAGAGATAACACCCCCCATTACGTCATGCTTCAGAAATGTGGAAAATGGTCCGTTTTCAAATGTTTTATTTTTGAACGTCAGTTCACATTTGTAGGTGGATCATCAGTGTTAGAGCTAAAATTAGCATGTTTAAAGTGATTTTCATGCTTCCAGGGGCTCGGGAAGTTAATTAAATACCATTTGGAGGCATTTAATGTTCGAGCAAAAACGGCTGATTTTCGACAAAAGAGATAACACCCCCCCATTACGTCATGCTTCAGAAATGTGGAAAATGGTCCGTTTTCAAATGTTTTATTTTTGAACGTCAGTTCACATTTGTAGGTGGATCATCAGTGTTAGAGCTAAAATTAGCATGTTTAAAGTGATTTTCATGCTTCCAGGGGCTCGGGAAGTTAATTAAATACCATTTGGAGGCATTTATTGTTCGAGCAAAAACGGCTGATTTTCGACAAAAGAGATAACACCCCCCCATTACGTCATACTTCAGAAATGTGGAAAATGGTCCGTTTTCAAATGTTTTATTTTTGAACGTCAGTTCACATTTGTAGGTGGATCATCAGTGTTAGAGCTAAAATTAGCATGTTTAAAGTGATTTTCATGCTTCCAGGGGCTCGGGAAGTGAAATAAATACCATTTGGAGGCATTTAATGTTCGAGCAAAAACGGCTGATTTTCGACAAAACAGATAACACCCCCCCATTACGTCATGCTTCAGAAATGTGGAAAATGGTCCGTTTTCAAATGTTTTATTTTTGAACGTCAGTTCACATTTGTAGGTGGATCATCAGTGTTAGAGCTAAAATTAGCATGTTTAAAGTGATTTTCATGCTTCCAGGGGCCCAAAACACAAAATTTATGGAATGGTTAAAAGTGCATGAAAATGGCCAATTTACTCACTCTGAGTTCTCAAAAAGGGTTTCTTCACCCCGGGAAGTTAATTAAATACCATTTGGAGGCATTTAATGTTCGAGCAAAAACGGCTGATTTTCGACAAAAGAGATAACACCCCCCCATTACGTCATGCTTCAGAAATGTGGAAAATGGTCCGTTTTCAAATGTTTTATTTTTGAACGTCAGTTCACATTTGTAGGTGGATCATCAGTGTTAGAGCTAAAATTAGCATGTTTAAAGTGATTTTCATGCTTCCAGGGGCTCGGGAAGTTAATTAAATACCATTTGGAGGCATTTAATGTTCGAGCAAAAACGGCTGATTTTCGAAAAAAGAGATAACACCCCCCCATTACGTCATGCTTCAGAAATGTGGAAAATGGTCCGTTTTCAAATGTTTTATTTTTGAACGTCAGTTCACATTTGTAGGTGGATCATCAGTGTTAGAGCTAAAATTAGCATGTTTAAAGTGATTTTCATGCTTCGAGGGGCTCGGGAAGTTAATTAAATACCATTTGGAGGCATTTAATGTTCGAGCAAAAACGGCTGATTTTCGACAAAAGAGATAACACCCCCCCATTACGTCATGCTTCAGAAATGTGGAAAATGGTCCGTTTTCAAATGTTTTATTTTTGAACGTCAGTTCACATTTGTAGGTGGATCATCAGTGTTAGAGCTAAAATTAGCATGTTTACAGTGACTTTCATGCTTCCAGGGGCTCGGGAAGTGAAATAAATACCATTTGGAGGCATTTAATGTTCGAGCAAAAACGGCTGATTTTCGACAAAAGAGATAACACCCCCCCATTACGTCATGCTTCAGAAATGTGGAAAATGGTCCGTTTTCAAATGTTTTATTTTTGAACGTCAGTTCACATTTGTAGGTGGATCATCAGTGTTAGAGCTAAAATTAGCATGTTTAAAGTGATTTTCATGCTTCCAGGGGCCCAAAACACAAGATTTATGGAATGGTTAAAAGTGCATGAAAATGGCCAATTTACTCACTCTGAGTTCTCAAAAAGGGTTTCTTCACCCCGGGAAGTTAATTAAATACCATTTGGAGGCATTTAATGTTCGAGCAAAAATGGCTGATTTTCGACAAAAGAGATAACACCCCCCCATTACGTCATGCTTCAGAAATGTGGAAAATGGTCCGTTTTCAAATGTTTTATTTTTGAACGTCAGTTCACATTTGTAGGTGGATCATCAGTGTTAGAGCTAAAATTAGCATGTTTAAAGTGATTTTCATGCTTCCAGGGGCCCAAAACACAAGATTTATGGAATGGTTAAAAGTGCATGAAAATGGCCAATTTACTCAGTCTGAGTTCTCAAAAAGGGTTTCTTCACCCCCGGGAAGTTAATTAAATACCATTTGGAGGCATTTAATGTTCGAGCAAAAACGGCTGATTTTCGACAAAAGAGATAACACCCCCCCATTACGTCATGCTTCAGAAATGTGGAAAATGGTCCGTTTTCAAATGTTTTATTTTTGAACGTCAGTTCACATTTGTAGGTGGATCATCAGTGTTAGAGCTAAAATTAGCATGTTTAAAGTGATTTTCATGCTTCCAGGGGCTCGGGAAGTTAATTAAATACCATTTGGAGGCATTTAATGTTCGAGCAAAAACGGCTGATTTTCGACAAAAGAGATAACACCCCCCCATTACGTCATGCTTCAGAAATGTGGAAAATGGTCCGTTTTCAAATGTTTTATTTTTGAACGTCAGTTCACATTTGTAGGTGGATCATCAGTGTTAGAGCTAAAATTAGCATGTTTAAAGTGATTTTCATGCTTCCAGGGGCCCAAAACACAAGATTTATGGAATGGTTAAAAGTGCATGAAAATGGCCAATTTACTCACTCTGAGTTCTCAAAAAGGGTTTCTTCACCCCGGGAAGTTAATTAAATACCATTTGGAGGCATTTAATGTTCGAGCAAAATCGGCTGATTTTCGACAAAAGAGATAACACCCCCCATTACGTCATGCTTCAGAAATGTGGAAAATGGTCCGTTTTCAAATGTTTTATTTTTGAACGTCAGTTCACATTTGTAGGTGGATCATCAGTGTTAGAGCTAAAATTAGCATGTTTAAAGTGATTTTCATGCTTCCAGGGGCTCGGGAAGTTAATTAAATACCATTTGGAGGCATTTAATGTTCGAGCAAAAACGGCTGATTTTCGACAAAAGAGATAACACCCCCCCATTACGTCATGCTTCAGAAATGTGGAAAATGGTCCGTTTTCAAATGTTTTATTTTTGAACGTCAGTTCACATTTGTAGGTGGATCATCAGTGTTAGAGCTAAAATTAGCATGTTTAAAGTGATTTTCATGCTTCCAGGGGCTCGGGAAGTTAATTAAATACCATTTGGAGGCATTTATTGTTCGAGCAAAAACGGCTGATTTTCGACAAAAGAGATAACACCCCCCCATTACGTCATACTTCAGAAATGTGGAAAATGGTCCGTTTTCAAATGTTTTATTTTTGAACGTCAGTTCACATTTGTAGGTGGATCATCAGTGTTAGAGCTAAAATTAGCATGTTTAAAGTGATTTTCATGCTTCGAGGGGCTCGGGAAGTTAATTAAATACCATTTGGAGGCATTTAATGTTCGAGCAAAAACGGCTGATTTTCGACAAAAGAGATAACACCCCCCCATTACGTCATGCTTCAGAAATGTGGAAAATGGTCCGTTTTCAAATGTTTTATTTTTGAACGTCAGTTCACATTTGTAGGTGGATCATCAGTGTTAGAGCTAAAATTAGCATGTTTACAGTGACTTTCATGCTTCCAGGGGCTCGGGAAGTGAAATAAATACCATTTGGAGGCATTTAATGTTCGAGCAAAAACGGCTGATTTTCGACAAAAGAGATAACACCCCCCCATTACGTCATGCTTCAGAAATGTGGAAAATGGTCCGTTTTCAAATGTTTTATTTTTGAACGTCAGTTCACATTTGTAGGTGGATCATCAGTGTTAGAGCTAAAATTAGCATGTTTAAAGTGATTTTCATGCTTCCAGGGGCCCAAAACACAAGATTTATGGAATGGTTAAAAGTGCATGAAAATGGCCAATTTACTCACTCTGAGTTCTCAAAAAGGGTTTCTTCACCCCGGGAAGTTAATTAAATACCATTTGGAGGCATTTAATGTTCGAGCAAAAATGGCTGATTTTCGACAAAAGAGATAACACCCCCCCATTACGTCATGCTTCAGAAATGTGGAAAATGGTCCGTTTTCAAATGTTTTATTTTTGAACGTCAGTTCACATTTGTAGGTGGATCATCAGTGTTAGAGCTAAAATTAGCATGTTTAAAGTGATTTTCATGCTTCCAGGGGCCCAAAACACAAGATTTATGGAATGGTTAAAAGTGCATGAAAATGGCCAATTTACTCAGTCTGAGTTCTCAAAAAGGGTTTCTTCACCCCCGGGAAGTTAATTAAATACCATTTGGAGGCATTTAATGTTCGAGCAAAAACGGCTGATTTTCGACAAAAGAGATAACACCCCCCCATTACGTCATGCTTCAGAAATGTGGAAAATGGTCCGTTTTCAAATGTTTTATTTTTGAACGTCAGTTCACATTTGTAGGTGGATCATCAGTGTTAGAGCTAAAATTAGCATGTTTAAAGTGATTTTCATGCTTCCAGGGGCTCGGGAAGTTAATTAAATACCATTTGGAGGCATTTAATGTTCGAGCAAAAACGGCTGATTTTCGACAAAAGAGATAACACCCCCCCATTACGTCATGCTTCAGAAATGTGGAAAATGGTCCGTTTTCAAATGTTTTATTTTTGAACGTCAGTTCACATTTGTAGGTGGATCATCAGTGTTAGAGCTAAAATTAGCATGTTTAAAGTGATTTTCATGCTTCCAGGGGCCCAAAACACAAGATTTATGGAATGGTTAAAAGTGCATGAAAATGGCCAATTTACTCACTCTGAGTTCTCAAAAAGGGTTTCTTCACCCCGGGAAGTTAATTAAATACCATTTGGAGGCATTTAATGTTCGAGCAAAATCGGCTGATTTTCGACAAAAGAGATAACACCCCCCATTACGTCATGCTTCAGAAATGTGGAAAATGGTCCGTTTTCAAATGTTTTATTTTTGAACGTCAGTTCACATTTGTAGGTGGATCATCAGTGTTAGAGCTAAAATTAGCATGTTTAAAGTGATTTTCATGCTTCCAGGGGCTCGGGAAGTTAATTAAATACCATTTGGAGGCATTTAATGTTCGAGCAAAAACGGCTGATTTTCGACAAAAGAGATAACACCCCCCCATTACGTCATGCTTCAGAAATGTGGAAAATGGTCCGTTTTCAAATGTTTTATTTTTGAACGTCAGTTCACATTTGTAGGTGGATCATCAGTGTTAGAGCTAAAATTAGCATGTTTAAAGTGATTTTCATGCTTCCAGGGGCTCGGGAAGTTAATTAAATACCATTTGGAGGCATTTATTGTTCGAGCAAAAACGGCTGATTTTCGACAAAAGAGATAACACCCCCCCATTACGTCATACTTCAGAAATGTGGAAAATGGTCCGTTTTCAAATGTTTTATTTTTGAACGTCAGTTCACATTTGTAGGTGGATCATCAGTGTTAGAGCTAAAATTAGCATGTTTAAAGTGATTTTCATGCTTCCAGGGGCTCGGGAAGTGAAATAAATACCATTTGGAGGCATTTAATGTTCGAGCAAAAACGGCTGATTTTCGACAAAACAGATAACACCCCCCCATTACGTCATGCTTCAGAAATGTGGAAAATGGTCCGTTTTCAAATGTTTTATTTTTGAACGTCAGTTCACATTTGTAGGTGGATCATCAGTGTTAGAGCTAAAATTAGCATGTTTAAAGTGATTTTCATGCTTCCAGGGGCCCAAAACACAAAATTTATGGAATGGTTAAAAGTGCATGAAAATGGCCAATTTACTCACTCTGAGTTCTCAAAAAGGGTTTCTTCACCCCGGGAAGTTAATTAAATACCATTTGGAGGCATTTAATGTTCGAGCAAAAACGGCTGATTTTCGACAAAAGAGATAACACCCCCCCATTACGTCATGCTTCAGAAATGTGGAAAATGGTCCGTTTTCAAATGTTTTATTTTTGAACGTCAGTTCACATTTGTAGGTGGATCATCAGTGTTAGAGCTAAAATTAGCATGTTTAAAGTGATTTTCATGCTTCCAGGGGCTCGGGAAGTTAATTAAATACCATTTGGAGGCATTTAATGTTCGAGCAAAAACGGCTGATTTTCGAAAAAAGAGATAACACCCCCCCATTACGTCATGCTTCAGAAATGTGGAAAATGGTCCGTTTTCAAATGTTTTATTTTTGAACGTCAGTTCACATTTGTAGGTGGATCATCAGTGTTAGAGCTAAAATTAGCATGTTTAAAGTGATTTTCATGCTTCGAGGGGCTCGGGAAGTTAATTAAATACCATTTGGAGGCATTTAATGTTCGAGCAAAAACGGCTGATTTTCGACAAAAGAGATAACACCCCCCCATTACGTCATGCTTCAGAAATGTGGAAAATGGTCCGTTTTCAAATGTTTTATTTTTGAACGTCAGTTCACATTTGTAGGTGGATCATCAGTGTTAGAGCTAAAATTAGCATGTTTACAGTGACTTTCATGCTTCCAGGGGCTCGGGAAGTGAAATAAATACCATTTGGAGGCATTTAATGTTCGAGCAAAAACGGCTGATTTTCGACAAAAGAGATAACACCCCCCCATTACGTCATGCTTCAGAAATGTGGAAAATGGTCCGTTTTCAAATGTTTTATTTTTGAACGTCAGTTCACATTTGTAGGTGGATCATCAGTGTTAGAGCTAAAATTAGCATGTTTAAAGTGATTTTCATGCTTCCAGGGGCCCAAAACACAAGATTTATGGAATGGTTAAAAGTGCATGAAAATGGCCAATTTACTCACTCTGAGTTCTCAAAAAGGGTTTCTTCACCCCGGGAAGTTAATTAAATACCATTTGGAGGCATTTAATGTTCGAGCAAAAATGGCTGATTTTCGACAAAAGAGATAACACCCCCCCATTACGTCATGCTTCAGAAATGTGGAAAATGGTCCGTTTTCAAATGTTTTATTTTTGAACGTCAGTTCACATTTGTAGGTGGATCATCAGTGTTAGAGCTAAAATTAGCATGTTTAAAGTGATTTTCATGCTTCCAGGGGCCCAAAACACAAGATTTATGGAATGGTTAAAAGTGCATGAAAATGGCCAATTTACTCACTCTGAGTTCTCAAAAAGGGTTTCTTCACCCCGGGAAGTTAATTAAATACCATTTGGAGGCATTTAATGTTCGAGCAAAATCGGCTGATTTTCGACAAAAGAGATAACACCCCCCATTACGTCATGCTTCAGAAATGTGGAAAATGGTCCGTTTTCAAATGTTTTATTTTTGAACGTCAGTTCACATTTGTAGGTGGATCATCAGTGTTAGAGCTAAAATTAGCATGTTTAAAGTGATTTTCATGCTTCCAGGGGCTCGGGAAGTTAATTAAATACCATTTGGAGGCATTTAATGTTCGAGCAAAAACGGCTGATTTTCGACAAAAGAGATAACACCCCCCCATTACGTCATGCTTCAGAAATGTGGAAAATGGTCCGTTTTCAAATGTTTTATTTTTGAACGTCAGTTCACATTTGTAGGTGGATCATCAGTGTTAGAGCTAAAATTAGCATGTTTAAAGTGATTTTCATGCTTCCAGGGGCTCGGGAAGTTAATTAAATACCATTTGGAGGCATTTATTGTTCGAGCAAAAACGGCTGATTTTCGACAAAAGAGATAACACCCCCCCATTACGTCATGCTTCAGAAATGTGGAAAATGGTCCGTTTTCAAATGTTTTATTTTTGAACGTCAGTTCACATTTGTAGGTGGATCATCAGTGTTAGAGCTAAAATTAGCATGTTTAAAGTGATTTTCATGCTTCCAGGGGCTCGGGAAGTTAATTAAATACCATTTGGAGGCATTTAATGTTCGAGCAAAAACGGCTGATTTTCGACAAAAGAGATAACACCCCCCCATTACGTCATGCTTCAGAAATGTGGAAAATGGTCCGTTTTCAAATGTTTTATTTTTGAACGTCAGTTCACATTTGTAGGTGGATCATCAGTGTTAGAGCTAAAATTAGCATGTTTACAGTGATTTTCATGCTTCCAGGGGCTCGGGAAGTGAAATAAATACCATTTGGAGGCATTTAATGTTCGAGCAAAAACGGCTGATTTTCGACAAAAGAGATAACACCCCCCCATTACGTCATGCTTCAGAAATGTGGAAAATGGTCCGTTTTCAAATGTTTTATTTTTGAACGTCAGTTCACATTTGTAGGTGGATCATCAGTGTTAGAGCTAAAATTAGCATGTTTAAAGTGATTTTCATGCTTCCAGGGGCCCAAAACACAAGATTTATGGAATGGTTAAAAGTGCATGAAAATGGCCAATTTACTCACTCTGAGTTCTCAAAAAGGGTTTCTTCACCCCGGGAAGTTAATTAAATACCATTTGGAGGCATTTAATGTTCGAGCAAAAACGGCTGATTTTCGACAAAAGAGATAACACCCCCCCATTACGTCATGCTTCAGAAATGTGGAAAATGGTCCGTTTTCAAATGTTTTATTTTTGAACGTCAGTTCACATTTGTAGGTGGATCATCAGTGTTAGAGCTAAAATTAGCATGTTTAAAGTGATTTTCATGCTTCCAGGGGCCCAAAACACAAGATTTATGGAATGGTTAAAAGTGCATGAAAATGGCCAATTTACTCACTCTGAGTTCTCAAAAAGGGTTTCTTCACCCCGGGAAGTTAATTAAATACCATTTGGAGGCATTTAATGTTCGAGCAAAATCGGCTGATTTTCGACAAAAGAGATAACACCCCCCATTACGTCATGCTTCAGAAATGTGGAAAATGGTCCGTTTTCAAATGTTTTATTTTTGAACGTCAGTTCACATTTGTAGGTGGATCATCAGTGTTAGAGCTAAAATTAGCATGTTTAAAGTGATTTTCATGCTTCCAGGGGCTCGGGAAGTTAATTAAATACCATTTGGAGGCATTTAATGTTCGAGCAAAAACGGCTGATTTTCGACAAAAGAGATAACACCCCCCCATTACGTCATGCTTCAGAAATGTGGAAAATGGTCCGTTTTCAAATGTTTTATTTTTGAACGTCAGTTCACATTTGTAGGTGGATCATCAGTGTTAGAGCTAAAATTAGCATGTTTAAAGTGATTTTCATGCTTCCAGGGGCCCAAAACACAAGATTTATGGAATGGTTAAAAGTGCATGAAAATGGCCAATTTACTCACTCTGAGTTCTCAAAAAGGGTTTCTTCACCCCGGGAAGTTAATTAAATACCATTTGGAGGCATTTAATGTTCGAGCAAAAACGGCTGATTTTCGACAAAAGAGATAACACCCCCCCATTACGTCATGCTTCAGAAATGTGGAAAATGGTCCGTTTTCAAATGTTTTATTTTTGAACGTCAGTTCACATTTGTAGGTGGATCATCAGTGTTAGAGCTAAAATTAGCATGTTTAAAGTGATTTTCATGCTTCCAGGGGCTCGGGAAGTGAAATAAATACCATTTGGAGGCATTTAATGTTCGAGCAAAAACGGCTGATTTTCGACAAAACAGATAACACCCCCCCATTACGTCATGCTTCAGAAATGTGGAAAATGGTCCGTTTTCAAATGTTTTATTTTTGAACGTCAGTTCACATTTGTAGGTGGATCATCAGTGTTAGAGCTAAAATTAGCATGTTTAAAGTGATTTTCATGCTTCCAGGGGCCCAAAACACAAAATTTATGGAATGGTTAAAAGTGCATGAAAATGGCCAATTTACTCACTCTGAGTTCTCAAAAAGGGTTTCTTCACCCCGGGAAGTTAATTAAATACCATTTGGAGGCATTTAATGTTCGAGCAAAAACGGCTGATTTTCGACAAAAGAGATAACACCCCCCCATTACGTCATGCTTCAGAAATGTGGAAAATGGTCCGTTTTCAAATGTTTTATTTTTGAACGTCAGTTCACATTTGTAGGTGGATCATCAGTGTTAGAGCTAAAATTAGCATGTTTAAAGTGATTTTCATGCTTCCAGGGGCCCAAAACACAAGATTTATGGAATGGTTAAAAGTGCATGAAAATGGACAATTTACTCACTCTGAGTTCTCAAAAAGGGTTTCTTCACCCCGGGAAGTTAATTAAATACCATTTGGAGGCATTTAATGTTCGAGCAAAAACGGCTGATTTTCGACAAAAGAGATAACACCCCCCCCATTACGTCATGCTTCAGAAATGTGGAAAATGGTCCGTTTTCAAATGTTTTATTTTTGAACGTCAGTTCACATTTGTAGGTGGATCATCAGTGTTAGAGCTAAAATTAGCATGTTTAAAGTGATTTTCATGCTTCCAGGGGCTCGGGAAGTTAATTAAATACCATTTGGAGGCATTTAATGTTCGAGCAAAAACGGCTGATTTTCGACAAAAGAGATAACACCCCCCCATTACGTCATGCTTCAGAAATGTGGAAAATGGTCCGTTTTCAAATGTTTTTTTTTTGAACGTCAGTTCACATTTGTAGGTGGATCATCAGTGTTAGAGCTAAAATTAGCATGTTTAAAGTGATTTTCATGCTTCCAGGGGCTCGGGAAGTTAATTAAATACCATTTGGAGGCATTTAATGTTCGAGCAAAAACAGCTGATTTTCGACAAAAGAGATAACACCCCCCCATTACGTCATGCTTCAGAAATGTGGAAAATGGTCCGTTTTCAAATGTTTTATTTTTGAACGTCAGTTCACATTTGTAGGTGGATCATCAGTGTTAGAGCTAAAATTAGCATGTTTAAAGTGATTTTCATGCTTCCAGGGGCTCGGGAAGTGAAATAAATACCATTTGGAGGCATTTAATGTTCGAGCAAAAACGGCTGATTTTCGACAAAAGAGATAACACCCCCCCATTACGTCATGCTTCAGAAATGTGGAAAATGGTCCGTTTTCAAATGTTTTATTTTTGAACGTCAGTTCACATTTGTAGGTGGATCATCAGTGTTAGAGCTAAAATTAGCATGTTTAAAGTGATTTTCATGCTTCCAGGGGCCCAAAACACAAGATTTATGGAATGGTTAAAAGTGCATGAAAATGGCCAATTTACTCACTCTGAGTTCTCAAAAAGGGTTTCTTCACCCCGGGAAGTTAATTAAATACCATTTGGAGGCATTTAATGTTCGAGCAAAAACGGCTGATTTTCGACAGAAGAGATAACACCCCCTCATTACGTCATGCTTCAGAAATGTGGAAAATGGTCCGTTTTCAAATGTTTTATTTTTGAACGTCAGTTCACATTTGTAGGTGGATCATCAGTGTTAGAGCTAAAATTAGCATGTTTAAAGTGATTTTCATGCTTCCAGGGGCTCGGGAAGTTAATTAAATACCATTTGGAGGCATTTAATGTTCGAGCAAAAACGGCCGATTTTCGACAAAAGAGATAACACCCCCCCATTACGTCATGCTTCAGAAATGTGGAAAATGGTCCGTTTTCAAATGTTTTATTTTTGAACGTCAGTTCACATTTGTAGGTGGATCATCAGTGTTAGAGCTAAAATTAGCATGTTTAAAGTGATTTTCATGCTTCCAGGGGCTCGGGAAGTTAATTAAATACCATTTGGAGGCATTTAATGTTCGAGCAAAAACGGCTGATTTTCGACAAAAGAGATAACACCCCCCCATTACGTCATGCTTCAGAAATGTGGAAAATGGTCCGTTTTCAAATGTTTTATTTTTGAACGTCAGTTCACATTTGTAGGTGGATCATCAGTGTTAGAGCTAAAATTAGCATGTTTAAAGTGATTTTCATGCTTCCAGGGGCCCAAAACACAAGATTTATGGAATGGTTAAAAGTGCATGAAAATGGCCAATTTACTCACTCTGAGTTCTCAAAAAGGGTTTCTTCACCCCGGGAAGTTAATTAAATACCATTTGGAGGCATTTAATGTTCGAGCAAAAACGGCTGATTTTCGACAACAGAGATAACACCCCCCCATTACGTCATGCTTCAGAAATGTGGAAAATGGTCCGTTTTCAAATGTTTTATTTTTGAACGTCAGTTCACATTTGTAGGTGGATCATCAGTGTTAGAGTTAAAATTAGCATGTTTAAAGTGATTTTCATGCTTCCAGGGGCTCGGGAAGTGAAATAAATACCATTTGGAGGCATTTAATGTTCGAGCAAAAACGGCTGATTTTCGACAAAAGAGATAACACCCCCCCATTACGTCATGCTTCAGAAATGTGGAAAATGGTCCGTTTTCAAATGTTTTATTTTTGAACGTCAGTTCACATTTGTAGGTGGATCATCAGTGTTAGAGCTAAAATTAGCATGTTTAAAGTGATTTTCATGCTTCCAGGGGCTCGGGAAGTTAATTAAATACCATTTGGAGGCATTTAATGTTCGAGCAAAAACGGCTGATTTTCGACAAAAGAGATAACACCCCCCCATTACGTCATGCTTCAGAAATGTGGAAAATGGTCCGTTTTCAAAAGTTTTATTTTTGAACGTCAGTTCACATTTGTAGGTGGATCATCAGTGTTAGAGCTAAAATTAGCATGTTTAAAGTGATTTTCATGCTTCCAGGGGCCCAAAACACAAGATTTATGGAATGGTTAAAAGTGCATGAAAATGGCCAATTTACTCACTCTGAGTTCTCAAAAAGGGTTTCTTCACCCCCGGGAAGTTAATTAAATACCATTTGGAGGCATTTAATGTTCGAGCAAAAACGGCTGATTTTCGACAAAAGAGATAACACCCCCCCATTACGTCATGCTTCAGAAATGTGGAAAATGGTCCGTTTTCAAATGTTTTATTTTTGAACGTCAGTTCACATTTGTAGGTGGATCATCAGTGTTAGAGCTAAAATTAGCATGTTTAAAGTGATTTTCATGCTTCCAGGGGCTCGGGAAGTGAAATAAATACCATTTGGAGGCATTTAATGTTCGAGCAAAAACGGCTGATTTTCGACAAAAGAGATAGCACCCCCCCATTACGTCATGCTTCAGAAATGTGGAAAATGGTCCGTTTTCAAATGTTTTATTTTTGAACGTCAGTTCACATTTGTAGGTGGATCATCAGTGTTAGAGCTAAAATTAGCATGTTTAAAGTGATTTTCATGCTTCCAGGGGCTCGGGAAGTTAATTAAATACCATTTGGAGGCATTTAATGTTCGAGCAAAAACGGCTGATTTTCGACAAAAGAGATAACACCCCCCCATTACGTCATGCTTCAGAAATGTGGAAAATGGTCCGTTTTCAAATGTTTTATTTTTGAACGTCAGTTCACATTTGTAGGTGGATCATCAGTGTTAGAGCTAAAATTAGCATGTTTAAAGTGATTTTCATGCTTCCAGGGGCCCAAAACACAAGATTAATGGAATGGTTAAAAGTGAATGAAAATGGCCAATTTACTCACTCTGAGTTCTCAAAAAGGGTTTCTTCACCCCGGGAAGTGAAATAAATACCATTTGGAGGCATTTAATGTTCGAGCAAAAACGGCTGATTTTCGACAAAAGAGATAACACCCCCCCATTACGTCATGCTTCAGAAATGTGGAAAATGGTCCGTTTTCAAATGTTTTATTTTTGAACGTCAGTTCACATTTGTAGGTGGATCATCAGTGTTAGAGCTAAAATTAGCATGTTTAAAGTGATTTTCATGCTTCCAGGGGCTCGGGAAGTTAATTAAATACCATTTGGAGGCATTTAATGTTCGAGCAAAAACGGCTGATTTTTGTCAAAAGAGATAACACCCCCCCATTACGTCATGCTTCAGAAATGTGGAAAATGGTCCGTTTTCAAATGTTTTATTTTTGAACGTCAGTTCACATTTGTAGGTGGATCATCAGTGTTAGAGCTAAAATTAGCATGTTTAAAGTGATTTTCATGCTTCCAGGGGCTCAAAACACAAGATTTATGGAATGGTTAAAAGTGCATGAAAATGGCCAATTTACTCACTCTGAGTTCTCAAAAAGGGTTTCTTCACCCCGGGAAGTTAATTAAATACCATTTGGAGGCATTTAATGTTCGAGCAAAAACGGCTGATTTTCGACAAAAGAGATAACACCCCCCCATTATGTCATGCTTCAGAAATGTGGAAAATGGTCCGTTTTCAAATGTTTTATTTTTGAACGTCAGTTCACATTTGTAGGTGGATCATCAGTGTTAGAGCTAAAATTAGCATGTTTAAAGTGATTTTCATGCTTCCAGGGGCTCGGGAAGTTAATTAAATACCATTTGGAGGCATTTAATGTTCGAGCAAAAACGGCTGATTTTCGACAAAAGAGATAACACCCCCCCATTACGTCATGCTTCAGAAATGTGGAAAATGGTCCGTTTTCAAATGTTTTATTTTTGAACGTCAGTTCACATTTGTAGGTGGATCATCAGTGTTAGAGCTAAAATTAGCATGTTTAAAGTGATTTTCATGCTTCCAGGGGCTCGGGAAGTTAATTAAATACCATTTGGAGGCATTTAATGTTCGAGCAAAAACTGCTGATTTTCGACAAAAGAGATAACACCCCCCCATTACGTCATGCTTCAGAAATGTGGAAAATGGTCCGTTTTCAAATGTTTTATTTTTGAACGTCAGTTCACATTTGTAGGTGGATCATCAGTGTTAGAGCTAAAATTAGCATGTTTAAAGTGATTTTCATGCTTCCAGGGGCCCAAAACACAAGATTTATGGAATGGTTAAAAGTGCATGAAAATGGCCAATTTACTCACTCTGAGTTCTCAAAAAGGGTTTCTTCACCCCGGGAAGTTAATTAAATACCATTTGGAGGCATTTAATGTTCGAGCAAAAACGGCTGATTTTCGACAAAAGAGATAACACCCCCCCATTACGTCATGCTTCAGAAATGTGGAAAATGGTCCGTTTTCAAATGTTTTATTTTTGAACGTCAGTTCACATTTGTAGGTGGATCATCAGTGTTAGAGCTAAAATTAGCATGTTTAAAGTGATTTTCATGCTTCCAGGGGCTCGGGAAGTTAATTAAATACCATTTGGAGGCATTTAATGTTCGAGCAAAAACGGCTGATTTTCGACAAAAGAGATAACACCCCCCCATTACGTCATGCTTCAGAAATGTGGAAAATGGTCCGTTTTCAAATGTTTTATTTTTGAACGTCAGTTCACATTTGTAGGTGGATCATCAGTGTTAGAGCTAAAATTAGCATGTTTAAAGTGATTTTCATGCTTCCAGGGGCTCGGGAAGTTAATTAAATACCATTTGGAGGCATTTAATGTTCGAGCAAAAACGGCTGATTTTCGACAAAAGAGATAACACCCCCCCATTACGTCATGCTTCAGAAATGTGGAAAATGGTCCGTTTTCAAATGTTTTATTTTTGAACGTCAGTTCACATTTGTAGGTGGATCATCAGTGTTAGAGCTAAAATTAGCATGTTTAAAGTGATTTTCATGCTTCCAGGGGCCCAAAACACAAGATTTATGGAATGGTTAAAAGTGCATGAAAATGGCCAATTTACTCACTCTGAGTTCTCAAAAAGGGTTTCTTCACCCCGGGAAGTTAATTAAATACCATTTGGAGGCATTTAATGTTCGAGCAAAAACGGCTGATTTTCGACAAAAGAGATAACACCCCCCCATTACGTCATGCTTCAGAAATGTGGAAAATTGTCCGTTTTCAAATGTTTTATTTTTGAACGTCAGTTCACATTTGTAGGTGGATCATCAGTGTTAGAGCTAAAATTAGCATGTTTAAAGTGATTTTCATGCTTCCAGGGGCTCGGGAAGTTAATTAAATACCATTTGGAGGCATTTAATGTTCGAGCAAAAACGGCTGATTTTCGACAAAAGAGATAACACCCCCCCATTACGTCATGCTTCAGAAATGTGGAAAATGGTCCGTTTTCAAATGTTTTATTTTTGAACGTCAGTTCACATTTGTAGGTGGATCATCAGTGTTAGAGCTAAAATTAGCATGTTTAAAGTGATTTTCATGCTTCCAGGGGCTCGGGAAGTGAAATAAATACCATTTGGAGGCATTTAATGTTCGAGCAAAAACGGCTGATTTTCGACAAAAGAGATAGCACCCCCCCATTACGTCATGCTTCAGAAATGTGGAAAATGGTCCGTTTTCAAATGTTTTATTTTTGAACGTCAGTTCACATTTGTAGGTGGATCATCAGTGTTAGAGCTAAAATTAGCATGTTTAAAGTGATTTTCATGCTTCCAGGGGCTCGGGAAGTTAATTAAATACCATTTGGAGGCATTTAATGTTCGAGCAAAAACGGCTGATTTTCGACAAAAGAGATAACACCCCCCCATTACGTCATGCTTCAGAAATGTGGAAAATGGTCCGTTTTCAAATGTTTTATTTTTGAACGTCAGTTCACATTTGTAGGTGGATCATCAGTGTTAGAGCTAAAATTAGCATGTTTAAAGTGATTTTCATGCTTCCAGGGGCCCAAAACACAAGATTAATGGAATGGTTAAAAGTGAATGAAAATGGCCAATTTACTCACTCTGAGTTCTCAAAAAGGGTTTCTTCACCCCGGGAAGTGAAATAAATACCATTTGGAGGCATTTAATGTTCGAGCAAAAACGGCTGATTTTCGACAAAAGAGATAACACCCCCCCATTACGTCATGCTTCAGAAATGTGGAAAATGGTCCGTTTTCAAATGTTTTATTTTTGAACGTCAGTTCACATTTGTAGGTGGATCATCAGTGTTAGAGCTAAAATTAGCATGTTTAAAGTGATTTTCATGCTTCCAGGGGCTCGGGAAGTTAATTAAATACCATTTGGAGGCATTTAATGTTCGAGCAAAAACGGCTGATTTTTGACAAAAGAGATAACACCCCCCCATTACGTCATGCTTCAGAAATGTGGAAAATGGTCCGTTTTCAAATGTTTTATTTTTGAACGTCAGTTCACATTTGTAGGTGGATCATCAGTGTTAGAGCTAAAATTAGCATGTTTAAAGTGATTTTCATGCTTCCAGGGGCTCAAAACACAAGATTTATGGAATGGTTAAAAGTGCATGAAAATGGCCAATTTACTCACTCTGAGTTCTCAAAAAGGGTTTCTTCACCCCGGGAAGTTAATTAAATACCATTTGGAGGCATTTAATGTTCGAGCAAAAACGGCTGATTTTCGACAAAAGAGATAACACCCCCCCATTATGTCATGCGTCAGAAATGTGGAAAATGGTCCGTTTTCAAATGTTTTATTTTTGAACGTCAGTTCACATTTGTAGGTGGATCGTCAGTGTTAGAGCTAAAATTAGCATGTTTAAAGTGATTTTCATGCTTCCAGGGGCTCGGGAAGTTAATTAAATACCATTTGGAGGCATTTAATGTTCGAGCAAAAACGGCTGATTTTCGACAAAAGAGATAACACCCCCCCATTACGTCATGCTTCAGAAATGTGGAAAATGGTCCGTTTTCAAATGTTTTATTTTTGAACGTCAGTTCACATTTGTAGGTGGATCATCAGTGTTAGAGCTAAAATTAGCATGTTTAAAGTGATTTTCATGCTTCCAGGGGCCCAAAACACAAGATTTATGGAATGGTTAAAAGTGCATGAAAATGGCAAATTTACTCACTCTGAGTTCTCAAAAAGGGTTTCTTCACCCCGGGAAGTTAATTAAATACCATTTGGAGGCATTTAATGTTCGAGCAAAAACGGCTGATTTTTGACAAAAGAGATAACACCCCCCCATTACGTCATGCTTCAGAAATGTGGAAAATGGTCCGTTTTCAAATGTTTTATTTTTGAACGTCAGTTCACATTTGTAGGTGGATCATCAGTGTTAGAGCTAAAATTAGCATGTTTAAAGTGATTTTCATGCTTCCAGGGGCTCGGGAAGTGAAATAAATACCATTTGGAGGCATTTAATGTTCGAGCAAAAACGGCTGATTTTCGACAAAAGAGATAACACCCCCCCATTACGTCATGCTTCAGAAATGTGGAAAATGGTCCGTTTTCAAATGTTTTATTTTTGAACGTCAGTTCACATTTGTAGGTGGATCATCAGTGTTAGAGCTAAAATTAGCATGTTTAAAGTGATTTTCATGCTTCCAGGGGCTCGGGAAGTTAATTAAATACCATTTGGAGGCATTTAATGTTCGAGCAAAAACGGCTGATTTTCGACAAAAGAGATAACACCCCCCCATTACGTCATGCTTCAGAAATGTGGAAAATGGTCCGTTTTCAAATGTTTTATTTTTGAACGTCAGTTCACATTTGTAGGTGGATCATCAGTGTTAGAGCTAAAATTAGCATGTTTAAAGTGATTTTCATGCTTCCAGGGGCCCAAAACACAAGATTTATGGAATGGTTAAAAGTGCATGAAAATGGCCAATTTACTCACTCTGAGTTCTCAAAAAGGGTTTCTTCACCCCGGGAAGTTAATTAAATACCATTTGGAGGCATTTAATGTTCGAGCAAAAACGGCTGATTTTCGACAAAAGAGATAACACCCCCCCATTACGTCATGCTTCAGAAATGTGGAAAATGGTCCGTTTTCAAATGTTTTATTTTTGAACGTCAGTTCACATTTGTAGGTGGATCATCAGTGTTAGAGCTAAAATTAGCATGTTTAAAGTGATTTTCATGCTTCCAGGGGCTCGGGAAGTTAATTAAATACCATTTGGAGGCATTTAATGTTCGAGCAAAAACGGCTGATTTTCGACAAAAGAGATAACACCCCCCCATTACGTCATGCTTCAGAAATGTGGAAAATGGTCCGTTTTCAAATGTTTTATTTTTGAACGTCAGTTCACATTTGTAGGTGGATCATCAGTGTTAGAGCTAAAATTAGCATGTTTAAAGTGATTTTCATGCTTCCAGGGGCCCAAAACACAAGATTTATGGAATGGTTAAAAGTGCATGAAAATGGCCAATTTACTCACTCTGAGTTCTCAAAAAGGGTTTCTTCACCCCGGGAAGTTAATTAAATACCATTTGGAGGCATTTAATGTTCGAGCAAAAACGGCTGATTTTCGACAAAAGAGATAACACCCCCCCATTACGTCATGCTTCAGAAATGTGGAAAATGGTCCGTTTTCAAATGTTTTATTTTTGAACGTCAGTTCACATTTGTAGGTGGATCATCAGTGTTAGAGCTAAAATTAGCATGTTTAAAGTGATTTTCATGCTTCCAGGGGCTCGGGAAGTTAATTAAATACCATTTGGAGGCATTTAATGTTCGAGCAAAAACGGCTGATTTTCGACAAAAGAGATAACACCCCCCCATTACGTCATGCTTCAGAAATGTGGAAAATGGTCCGTTTTCAAATGTTTTATTTTTGAACGTCAGTTCACATTTGTAGGTGGATCATCAGTGTTAGAGCTAAAATTAGCATGTTTAAAGTGATTTTCATGCTTCCAGGGGCCCAAAACACAAGATTTATGGAATGGTTAAAAGTGCATGAAAATGGCCAATTTACTCACTCTGAGTTCTCAAAAAGGGTTTCTTCACCCCGGGAAGTGAAATAAATACCATTTGGAGGCATTTAATGTTCGAGCAAAAACGGCTGATTTTCGACAAAAGAGATAACACCCCCCCATTACGTCATGCTTCAGAAATGTGGAAAATGGTCCGTTTTCAAATGTGTTATTTTTGAACGTCAGTTCACATTTGTAGGTGGATCATCAGTGTTAGAGCTAAAATTAGCATGTTTAAAGTGATTTTCATGCTTCCAGGGGCTCGGGAAGTGAAATAAATACCATTTGGAGGCATTTAATGTTCGAGCAAAAACGGCTGATTTTCGACAAAAGAGATAACACCCCCCCATTACGTCATGCTTCAGAAATGTGGAAAATGGTCCGTTTTCAAATGTTTTATTTTGGAACGTCAGTTCACATTTGTAGGTGGATCATCAGTGTTAGAGCTAAAATTAGCATGTTTAAAGTGATTTTCATGCTTCCAGGGGCCCAAAACACAAGATTTATGGAATGGTTAAAAGTGCATGAAAATGGCCAATTTACTCACTCTGAGTTCTCAAAAAGGGTTTCTTCACCCGGGAAGTGAAATAAATACCATTTGGAGGCATTTAATGTTCGAGCAAAAACGGCTGATTTTCGACAAAAGAGATAACACCCCCCCATTACGTCATGCTTCAGAAATGTGGAAAATGGTCCGTTTTCAAATGTGTTATTTTTGAACGTCAGTTCACATTTGTAGGTGGATCATCAGTGTTAGAGCTAAAATTAGCATGTTTAAAGTGATTTTCATGCTTCCAGGGGCTCGGGAAGTGAAATAAATACCATTTGGAGGCATTTAATGTTCGAGCAAAAACGGCTGATTTTCGACAAAAGAGATAACACCCCCCCATTACGTCATGCTTCAGAAATGTGGAAAATGGTCCGTTTTCAAATGTTTTATTTTGGAACGTCAGTTCACATTTGTAGGTGGATCATCAGTGTTAGAGCTAAAATTAGCATGTTTAAAGTGATTTTCATGCTTCCAGGGGCCCAAAACACAAGATTTATGGAATGGTTAAAAGTGCATGAAAATGGCCAATTTACTCACTCTGAGTTCTCAAAAAGGGTTTCTTCACCCCGGGAAGTTAATTAAATACCATTTGGAGGCATTTAATGTTCGAGCAAAAACGGCTGATTTTCGACAAAAGAGATAACACCCCCCCATTACGTCATGCTTCAGAAATGTGGAAAATGGTCCGTTTTCAAATGTTTTATTTTTGAACGTCAGTTCACATTTGTAGGTGGATCATCAGTGTTAGAGCTAAAATTAGCATGTTTAAAGTGATTTTCATGCTTCCAGGGGCTCGGGAAGTTAATTAAATACCATTTGGAGGCATTTAATGTTCGAGCAAAAACGGCTGATTTTTGACAAAAGAGATAACACCCCCCCATTACGTCATGCTTCAGAAATGTGGAAAATGGTCCGTTTTCAAATGTTTCATTTTTGAACGTCAGTTCACATTTGTAGGTGGATCATCAGTGTTAGAGCTAAAATTAGCATGTTTAAAGTGATTTTCATGCTTCCAGGGGCCCAAAACACAAGATTTATGGAATGGTTAAAAGTGCATGAAAATGGCCAATTTACTCACTCTGAGTTCTCAAAAAGGGTTTCTTCACCCCGGGAAGTTAATTAAATACCATTTGGAGGCATTTAATGTTCGAGCAAAAACGGCTGATTTTCGACAAAAGAGATAACACCCCCCCATTATGTCATGCTTCAGAAATGTGGAAAATGGTCCGTTTTCAAATGTTTTATTTTTGAACGTCAGTTCACATTTGTAGGTGGATCATCAGTGTTAGAGCTAAAATTAGCATGTTTAAAGTGATTTTCATGCTTCCAGGGGCTCGGGAAGTTAATTAAATACCATTTGGAGGCATTTAATGTTCGAGCAAAAACGGCTGATTTTCGACAAAAGAGATAACATCCCCCCATTACGTCATGCTTCAGAAATGTGGAAAATGGTCCGTTTTCAAATGTTTTATTTTTGAACGTCAGTTCACATTTGTAGGTGGATCATCAGTGTTAGAGCTAAAATTAGCATGTTTAAAGTGATTTTCATGCTTCCAGGGGCTCGGGAAGTGAAATAAATACCATTTGGAGGCATTTAATGTTCAAGCAAAAACGGCTGATTTTCGACAAAAGAGATAACACCCCCCCATTACGTCATGCTTCAGAAATGTGGAAAATGGTCCGTTTTCAAATGTTTTATTTTTGAACGTCAGTTCACATTTGTAGGTGGATCATCAGTGTTAAAGCTAAAATTAGCATGTTTAAAGTGATTTTCATGCTTCCAGGGGCCCAAAACACAAGATTTATGGAATGGTTAAAAGTGCATGAAAATGGCCAATTTACTCACTCTGAGTTCTCAAAAAGGGTTTCTTCACCCCGGGAAGTTAATTAAATACCGTTTGGAGGCATTTAATGTTCGAGCAAAAACGGCTGATTTTCGACAAAAGAGATAACACCCCCCCCATTACGTCATGCTTCAGAAATGTGGAAAATGGTCCGTTTTCAAATGTTTTATTTTTGAACGTCAGTTCACATTTGTAGGTGGATCATCAGTGTTAGAGCTAAAATTAGCATGTTTAAAGTGATTTTCATGCTTCCAGGGGCTCGGGAAGTTAATTAAATACCATTTGGAGGCATTTAATGTTCGAGCAAAAACGGCTGATTTTCGACAAAAGAGATAACACCCCCCCATTACGTCATGCTTCAGAAATGTGGAAAATGGTCCGTTTTCAAATGTTTTATTTTTGAACGTCAGTTCACATTTGTAGGTGGATCATCAGTGTTAGAGCTAAAATTAGCATGTTTAAAGTGATTTTCATGCTTCCAGGGGCTCGGGAAGTTAATTAAATACCATTTGGAGGCATTTAATGTTCGAGCAAAAACGGCTGATTTTCGACAAAAGAGATAACACCCCCCCATTACGTCATGCTTCAGAAATCTGGAAAATGGTCCGTTTTCAAATGTTTTATTTTTGAACGTCAGTTCACATTTGTAGGTGGATCATCAGTGTTAGAGCTAAAATTAGCATGTTTAAAGTGATTTTCATGCTTCCAGGGGCTCGGGAAGTTAATTAAATACCATTTGGAGGCATTTAATGTTCGAGCAAAAACGGCTGATTTTCGACAAAAGAGATAACACCCCCCCATTACGTCATGCTTCAGAAATGTGGAAAATGGTCCGTTTTCAAATGTTTTATTTTTGAACGTCAGTTCACATTTGTAGGTGGATCATCAGTGTTAGAGCTAAAATTAGCATGTTTAAAGTGATTTTCATGCTTCCAGGGGCTCGGGAAGTTAATTAAATACCATTTGGAGGCATTTAATGTTCGAGCAAAAACGGCTGATTTTCGACAAAAGAGATAACACCCCCCCATTACGTCATGCTTCAGAAATGTGGAAAATGGTCCGTTTTCAAATGTTTTATTTTTGAACGTCACTTCACATTTGTAGGTGGATCATCAGTGTTAGAGCTAAAATTAGCATGTTTAAAGTGATTTTCATGCTTCCAGGGGCCCAAAACACAAGATTTATGGAATGGTTAAAAGTGCATGAAAATGGCCAATTTACTCACTCTGAGTTCTCAAAAAGGGTTTCTTCACCCCGGGAAGTAAATTAAATACCATTTGGAGGCATTTAATGTTCGAGCAAAAACGGCTGATTTTCGACAAAAGAGATAACACCCCCCCATTACGTCATGCTTCAGAAATGTGGAAAATGGTCCGTTTTCAAATGTTTTATTTTTGAACGTCAGTTCACATTTGTAGGTGGATCATCAGTGTTAGAGCTAAAATTAGCATGTTTAAAGTGATTTTCATGCTTCCAGGGGCTCGGGAAGTTAATTAAATACCATTTGGAGGCATTTAATGTTCGAGCAAAAACGGCTGATTTTCGACAAAAGAGATAACACCCCCCCATTACGTCATGCTTCAGAAATGTGGAAAATGGTCCGTTTTCAAATGTTTTATTTTTGAACGTCAGTTCACATTTGTAGGTGGATCATCAGTGTTAGAGCTAAAATTAGCATGTTTAAAGTGATTTTCATGCTTCCAGGGGCCCAAAACACAAGATTTATGGAATGGTTAAAAGTGCATGAAAATGGCCAATTTACTCACTCTGAGTTCTCAAAAAGGGTTTCTTCACCCCGGGAAGTGAAATAAATACCATTTGGAGGCATTTAATGTTCGAGCAAAAACGGCTGATTTTCGACAAAAGAGATAACACCCCCCCATTACGTCATGCTTCAGAAATGTGGAAAATGGTCCGTTTTCAAATGTTTTATTTTTGAACGTCAGTTCACATTTGTAGGTGGATCATCAGTGTTAGAGCTAAAATTAGCATGTTTAAAGTGATTTTCATGCTTCCAGGGGCTCGGGAAGTGAAATAAATACCATTTGGAGGCATTTAATGTTCGAGCAAAAACGGCTGATTTTCGACAAAAGAGATAACACCCCCCCATTACGTCATGCTTCAGAAATGTGGAAAATGGTCCGTTTTCAAATGTTTTATTTTTGAACGTCAGTTCACATTTGTAGGTGGATCATCAGTGTTAGAGCTAAAATTAGCATGTTTAAAGTGATTTTCATGCTTCCAGGGGCCCAAAACACAAGATTTATGGAATGGTTAAAAGTGCATGAAAATGGCCAATTTACTCACTCTGAGTTCTCAAAAAGGGTTTCTTCACCCCGGGAAGTTAATTAAATACCATTTGGAGGCATTTAATGTTCGAGCAAAAACGGCTGATTTTCGACAGAAGAGATAACACCCCCCCATCACGTCATGCTTCAGAAATGTGGAAAATGGTCCGTTTTCAAATGTTTTATTTTTGAACGTCAGTTCACATTTGTAGGTGGATCATCAGTGTTAGAGCTAAAATTAGCATGTTTAAAGTGATTTTCATGCTTCCAGGGGCTCGGGAAGTTAATTAAATACCATTTGGAGGCATTTAATGTTCGAGCAAAAACGGCCGATTTTCGACAAAAGAGATAACACCCCCCCATTACGTCATGCTTCAGAAATGTGGAAAATGGTCCGTTTTCAAATGTTTTATTTTTGAACGTCAGTTCACATTTGTAGGTGGATCATCAGTGTTAGAGCTAAAATTAGCATGTTTAAACTGATTTTCATGCTTCCAGGGGCTCGGGAAGTTAATTAAATACCATTTGGAGGCATTTAATGTTCGAGCAAAAACGGCTGATTTTCGACAAAAGAGATAACACCCCCCCATTACGTCATGCTTCAGAAATGTGGAAAATGGTCCGTTTTCAAATGTTTTATTTTTGAACGTCAGTTCACATTTGTAGGTGGATCATCAGTGTTAGAGCTAAAATTAGCATGTTTAAAGTGATTTTCATGCTTCCAGGGGCCCAAAACACAAGATTTATGGAATGGTTAAAAGTGCTTAAATATGGCCAATTTATTCACTCTGAATTCTCAAAAAGGGTTTCTTCACCCCGGGAAGTTAATTAAATACCATTTGGAGGCATTTAATGTTCGAGCAAAAACGGCTGATTTTCGACAAAAGAGATAACACCCCCCCATTACGTCATGCTTCAGAAATGTGGAAAATGGTCCGTTTTCAAATGTTTTATTTTTGAACGTCAGTTCACATTTGTAGGTGGATCATCAGTGTTAGAGCTAAAATTAGCATGTTTAAAGTGATTTTCATGCTTCCAGGGGCTCGGGAAGTTAATTAAATACCATTTGGAGGCATTTAATGTTCGAGCAAAAACGGCTGATTTTCGACAAAAGAGATAACACCCCCCCATTACGTCATGCTTCAGAAATGTGGAAAATGGTCCGTTTTCAAATGTTTTATTTTTGAACGTCAGTTCACATTTGTAGGTGGATCATCAGTGTTAGAGCTAAAATTAGCATGTTTAAAGTGATTTTCATGCTTCCAGGGGCCCAAAACACAAGATTTATGGAATGGTTAAAAGTGCATGAAAATGGCCAATTTACTCACTCTGAGTTCTCAAAAAGGGTTTCTTCACCCCGGGAAGTTAATTAAATACCATTTGGAGGCATTTAATGTTCGAGCAAAAACGGCTGATTTTCGACAAAAGAGATAACACCCCCCCATTGCGTCATGCTTCAGAAATGTGGAAAATGGTCCGTTTTCAAATGTTTTATTTTTGAACGGCAGTTCAAATTTTCTAGGTGGATCATCAGTGTTAGAGCTAAAATTAGCATGTTTAAAGTGATTTTCATGCTTCCAGGGGCTCGGGAAGTGAAATAAATACCATTTGGAGGCATTTAATGTTCGAGCAAAAACGGCTGATTTTCGACAAAAGAGATAACACCCCCCCATTACGTCATGCTTCAGAAATGTGGAAAATGGTCCGTTTTCAAATGTTTTATTTTTGAAGGTAAGTTCACATTTGTAGGTGGATCATCAGTGTTAGAGCTAAAATTAGCATGTTTAAAGTGATTTTCATGCTTCCAGGGGCTCGGGAAGTTAATTAAATACCATTTGGAGGCATTTAATGTTCGAGCAAAAACGGCTGATTTTCGACAAAAGAGATAACACCCCCCCATTACGTCATGCTTCAGAAATGTGGAAAATGGTCCGTTTTCAAAAGTTTTATTTTTGAACGTCAGTTCACATTTGTAGGTGGATCATCAGTGTTAGAGCTAAAATTAGCATGTTTAAAGTGATTTTCATGCTTCCAGGGGCCCAAAACACAAGATTTATGGAATGGTTAAAAGTGCATGAAAATGGCCAATTTACTCACTCTGAGTTCTCAAAAAGGGTTTCTTCACCCCCGGGAAGTTAATTAAATACCATTTGGAGGCATTTAATGTTCGAGCAAAAACGGCTGATTTTCGACAAAAGAGATAACACCCCCCCATTACGTCATGCTTCAGAAATGTGGAAAATGGTCCGTTTTCAAATGTTTTATTTTTGAACGTCAGTTCACATTTGTAGGTGGATCATCAGTGTTAGAGCTAAAATTAGCATGTTTAAAGTGATTTTCATGCTTCCAGGGGCTCGGGAAGTTAATTAAATACCATTTGGAGGCATTTAATGTTCGAGCAAAAACGGCTGATTTTCGACAAAAGAGATAACACCCCCCCATCACGTCATGCTTCAGAAATGTGGAAAATGGTCCGTTTTCAAATGTTTTATTTTTGAACGTCAGTTCACATTTGTAGGTGGATCATCAGTGTTAGAGCTAAAATTAGCATGTTTAAAGTGATTTTCATGCTTCCAGGGGCCCAAAACACAAGATTTATGGAATGGTTAAAAGTGCATGAAAATGGCCAATTTACTCACTCTGAGTTCTCAAAAAGGGTTTCTTCACCCCGGGAAGTTAATTAAATACCATTTGGAGGCATTTAATGTTCGAGCAAAAACGGCTGATTTTCGACAAAAGAGATAACACCCCCCCATTACGTCATGCTTCAGAAATGTGGAAAATTGTCCGTTTTCAAATGTTTTATTTTTGAACGTCAGTTCACATTTGTAGGTGGATCATCAGTGTTAGAGCTAAAATTAGCATGTTTAAAGTGATTTTCATGCTTCCAGGGGCTCGGGAAGTTAATTAAATACCATTTGGAGGCATTTAATGTTCGAGCAAAAACGGCTGATTTTCGACAAAAGAGATAACACCCCCCCATTACGTCATGCTTCAGAAATGTGGAAAATGGTCCGTTTTCAAATGTTTTATTTTTGAACGTCAGTTCACATTTGTAGGTGGATCATCAGTGTTAGAGCTAAAATTAGCATGTTTAAAGTGATTTTCATGCTTCCAGGGGCTCGGGAAGTGAAATAAATACCATTTGGAGGCATTTAATGTTCAAACAAAAACGGCTGATTTTCGACAAAAGAGATAGCCCCCCCCATTACGTCATGCTTCAGAAATGTGGAAAATGGTCCGTTTTCAAATGTTTTATTTTTGAACGTCAGTTCACATTTGTAGGTGGATCATCAGTGTTAGAGCTAAAATTAGCATGTTTAAAGTGATTTTCATGCTTCCAGGGGCTTGGGAAGTTAATTAAATACCATTTGGAGGCATTTAATGTTCGAGCAAAAACGGCTGATTTTCGACAAAAGAGATAACACCCCCCCATTACGTCATGCTTCAGAAATGTGGAAAATGGTCCGTTTTCAAATGTTTTATTTTTGAACGTCAGTTCACATTTGTAGGTGGATCATCAGTGTTAGAGCTAAAATTAGCATGTTTAAAGTGATTTTCATGCTTCCAGGGGCCCAAAACACAAGATTAATGGAATGGTTAAAAGTGAATGAAAATGGCCAATTTACTCACTCTGAGTTCTCAAAAAGGGTTTCTTCACCCCGGGAAGTGAAATAAATACCATTTGGAGGCATTTAATGTTCGAGCAAAAACGGCTGATTTTCGACAAAAGAGATAACACCCCCCCATTACGTCATGCTTCAGAAATGTGGAAAATGGTCCGTTTTCAAATGTTTTATTTTTGAACGTCAGTTCACATTTGTAGGTGGATCATCAGTGTTAGAGCTAAAATTAGCATGTTTAAAGTGATTTTCATGCTTCCAGGGGCTCGGGAAGTTAATTAAATACCATTTGGAGGCATTTAATGTTCGAGCAAAAACGGCTGATTTTTGTCAAAAGAGATAACACCCCCACATTACGTCATGCTTCAGAAATGTGGAAAATGGTCCGTTTTCAAATGTTTTATTTTTGAACGTCAGTTCACATTTGTAGGTGGATCATCAGTGTTAGAGCTAAAATTAGCATGTTTAAAGTGATTTTCATGCTTCCAGGGGCTCAAAACACAAGATTTATGGAATGGTTAAAAGTGCATGAAAATGGCCAATTTACTCACTCTGAGTTCTCAAAAAGGGTTTCTTCACCCCGGGAAGTTAATTAAATACCATTTGGAGGCATTTAATGTTCGAGCAAAAACGGCTGATTTTCGACAAAAGAGATAACACCCCCCCATTATGTCATGCTTCAGAAATGTGGAAAATGGTCCGTTTTCAAATGTTTTATTTTTGAACGTCAGTTCACATTTGTAGGTGGATCATCAGTGTTAGAGCTAAAATTAGCATGTTTAAAGTGATTTTCATGCTTCCAGGGGCTCGGGAAGTTAATTAAATACCATTTGGAGGCATTTAATGTTCGAGCAAAAACGGCTGATTTTCGACAAAAGAGATAACACCCCCCCATTACGTCATGCTTCAGAAATGTGGAAAATGGTCCGTTTTCAAATGTTTTATTTTTGAACGTCAGTTCACATTTGTAGGTGGATCATCAGTGTTAGAGCTAAAATTAGCATGTTTAAAGTGATTTTCATGCTTCCAGGGGCTCGGGAAGTTAATTAAATACCATTTGGAGGCATTTAATGTTCGAGCAAAAACGGCTGATTTTCGACAAAAGAGATAACACCCCCCCATTACGTCATGCTTCAGAAATGTGGAAAATGGTCCGTTTTCAAATGTTTTATTTTTGAACGTCAGTTCACATTTGTAGGTGGATCATCAGTGTTAGAGCTAAAATTAGCATGTTTAAAGTGATTTTCATGCTTCCAGGGGCCCAAAACACAAGATTTATGGAATGGTTAAAAGTGCATGAAAATGGCCAATTTACTCACTCTGAGTTCTCAAAAAGGGTTTCTTCACCCCGGGAAGTTAATTAAATACCATTTGGAGGCATTTAATGTTCGAGCAAAAACGGCTGATTTTCGACAAAAGAGATAACACCCCCCCATTATGTCATGCTTCAAAAATGTGGAAAATGGTCCGTTTTCAAATGTTTTATTTTTGAACGTCAGTTCACATTTGTAGGTGGATCATCAGTGTTAGAGCTAAAATTAGCATGTTTAAAGTGATTTTCATGCTTCCAGGGGCTCGGGAAGTTAATTAAATACCATTTGGAGGCATTTAATGTTCGAGCAAAAATGGCTGATTGTCGACAAAAGAGATAACACCCCCCCATTACGTCATGCTTCAGAAATGTGGAAAATGCTCCGTTTTCAAATGTTTTATTTTTGAACGTCAGTTCACATTTGTAGGTGGATCATCAGTGTTAGAGCTAAAATTAGCATGTTTAAAGTGATTTTCATGCTTCCAGGGGCTCGGGAAGCGAAATAAATACCATTTGGAGGCATTTAATGTTCGAGCAAAAACGGCTGATTTTCGACAAAAGAGATAGCACCCCCCCATTACGTCATGCTTCAGAAATGTGGAAAATGGTCCGTTTTCAAATGTTTTATTTTTGAACGTCAGTTCACATTTGTAGGTGGATCATCAGTGTTAGAGCTAAAATTAGCATGTTTAAAGTGATTTTCATGCTTCCAGGGGCTCGGGAAGTTAATTAAATACCATTTGGAGGCATTTAATGTTCGAGCAAAAACGGCTGATTTTCGACAAAAGAGATAACACCCCCCCATTACGTCATGCTTCAGAAATGTGGAAAATGGTCCGTTTTCAAATGTTTTATTTTTGAACGTCAGTTCACATTTGTAGGTGGATCATCAGTGTTAGAGCTAAAATTAGCATGTTTAAAGTGATTTTCATGCTTCCAGGGGCCCAAAACACAAGATTTATGGAATGGTTAAAAGTGCATGAAAATGGCCAATTTACTCACTCTGAGTTCTCAAAAAGGGTTTCTTCACCCCCGGGAAGTTAATTAAATACCATTTGGAGGCATTTAATGTTCGAGCAAAAACGGCTGATTTTCGACAAAAGAGATAACACCCCCCCATTACGTCATGCTTCAGAAATGTGGAAAATGGTCCGTTTTCAAATGTTTTATTTTTGAACGTCAGTTCACATTTGTAGGTGGATCATCAGTGTTAGAGCTAAAATTAGCATGTTTAAAGTGATTTTCATGCTTCCAGGGGCTCGGGAAGTTAATTAAATACCATTTGGAGGCATTTAATGTTCGAGCAAAAACGGCTGATTATCGACAAAAGAGATAACACCCCCCCATTACGTCATGCTTCAGAAATGTGGAAAATGGTCCGTTTTCAAATGTTTTATTTTTGAACGTCAGTTCACATTTGTAGGTGGATCATCAGTGTTAGAGCTAAAATTAGCATGTTTAAAGTGATTTTCATGCTTCCAGGGGCCCAAAACACAAGATTTATGGAATGGTTAAAAGTGCATGAAAATGGCCAATTTACTCACTCTGAGTTCTCAAAAAGGATTTCTTCACCCCGGGAAGTTAATTAAATACCATTTGGAGGCATTTAATGTTCGAGCAAAAACGGCTGATTTTCGACAAAAGAGATAACACCCCCCCATTACGTCATGCTTCAGAAATGTGGAAAATTGTCCGTTTTCAAATGTTTTATTTTTGAACGTCAGTTCACATTTGTAGGTGGATCATCAGTGTTAGAGCTAAAATTAGCATGTTTAAAGTGATTTTCATGCTTCCAGGGGCTCGGGAAGTTAATTAAATACCATTTGGAGGCATTTAATGTTCGAGCAAAAACGGCTGATTTTCGACAAAAGAGATAACACTCCCCCATTACGTCATGCTTCAGAAATGTGGAAAATGGTCCGTTTTCAAATGTTTTATTTTTGAACGTCAGTTCACATTTGTAGGTGGATCATCAGTGTTAGAGCTAAAATTAGCATGTTTAAAGTGATTTTCATGCTTCCAGGGGCTCGGGAAGTGAAATAAATACCATTTGGAGGCATTTAATGTTCGAGCAAAAACGGCTGATTTTCGACAAAAGAGATAGCACCCCCCCATTACGTCATGCTTCAGAAATGTGGAAAATGGTCCGTTTTCAAATGTTTTATTTTTGAACGTCAGTTCACATTTGTAGGTGGATCATCAGTGTTAGAGCTAAAATTAGCATGTTTAAAGTGATTTTCATGCTTCCAGGGGCTCGGGAAGTTAATTAAATACCATTTGGAGGCATTTAATGTTCGAGCAAAAACGGCTGATTTTCGACAAAAGAGATAACACCCCCCCATTACGTCATGCTTCAGAAATGTGGAAAATGGTCCGTTTTCAAATGTTTTATTTTTGAACGTCAGTTCACATTTGTAGGTGGATCATCAGTGTTAGAGCTAAAATTAGCATGTTTAAAGTGATTTTCATGCTTCCAGGGGCACAAAACACAAGATTAATGGAATGGTTAAAAGTGAATGAAAATGGCCAATTTACTCACTCTGAGTTCTCAAAAAGGGTTTCTTCACCCCGGGAAGTGAAATAAATACCATTTGGAGGCATTTAATGTTCGAGCAAAAACGGCTGATTTTCGACAAAAGAGATAACACCCCCCCATTACGTCATGCTTCAGAAATGTGGAAAATGGTCCGTTTTCAAATGTTTTATTTTTGAACGTCAGTTCACATTTGTAGGTGGATCATCAGTGTTAGAGCTAAAATTAGCATGTTTAAAGTGATTTTCATGCTTCCAGGGGCTCGGGAAGTTAATTAAATACCATTTGGAGGCATTTAATGTTCGAGCAAAAACGGCTGATTTTTGACAAAAGAGATAACACCCCCCCATTACGTCATGCTTCAGAAATGTGGAAAATGGTCCGTTTTCAAATGTTTTATTTTTGAACGTCAGTTCACATTTGTAGGTGGATCATCAGTGTTAGAGCTAAAATTAGCATGTTTAAAGTGATTTTCATGCTTCCAGGGGCTCAAAACACAAGATTTATGGAATGGTTAAAAGTGCATGAAAATGGCCAATTTACTCACTCTGAGTTCTCAAAAAGGGTTTGTTCACCCCGGGAAGTTAATTAAATACCATTTGGAGGCATTTAATGTTCGAGCAAAAACGGCTGATTTTCGACAAAAGAGATAACACCCCCCCATTATGTCATGCTTCAGAAATGTGGAAAATGGTCCGTTTTCAAATGTTTTATTTTTGAACGTCAGTTCACATTTGTAGGTGGATCATCAGTGTTAGAGCTAAAATTAGCATGTTTAAAGTGATTTTCATGCTTCCAGGGGCTCGGGAAGTTAATTAAATACCATTTGGAGGCATTTAATGTTCGAGCAAAAACGGCTGATTTTCGACAAAAGAGATAACACCCCCCCATTACGTCATGCTTCAGAAATGTGGAAAATGGTCCGTTTTCAAATGTTTTATTTTTGAACGTCAGTTCACATTTGTAGGTGGATCATCAGTGTTAGAGCTAAAATTAGCATGTTTAAAGTGATTTTCATGCTTCCAGGGGCCCAAAACACAAGATTTATGGAATGGTTAAAAGTGCATGAAAATGGCCAATTTACTCACTCTGAGTTCTCAAAAAGGGTTTCTTCACCCCGGGAAGTTAATTAAATACCATTTGGAGGCATTTAATGTTCGAGCAAAAACGGCTGATTTTCGACAAAAGAGATAACACCCCCCCATTACGTCATGCTTCAGAAATGTGGAAAATGGTCCGTTTTCAAATGTTTTATTTTTGAACGTCAGTTCACATTTGTAGGTGGATCATCAGTGTTAGAGCTAAAATTAGCATGTTTAAAGTGATTTTCATGCTTCCAGGGGCTCGGGAAGTTAATTAAATACCATTTGGAGGCATTTAATGTTCGAGCAAAAACGGCTGATTTTTGACAAAAGAGATAACACCCCCCCATTACGTCATGCTTCAGAAATGTGGAAAATGGTCCGTTTTCAAATGTTTTATTTTTGAACGTCAGTTCACATTTGTAGGTGGATCATCAGTGTTAGAGCTAAAATTAGCATGTTTAAAGTGATTTTCATGCTTCCAGGGGCTCGGGAAGTTAATTAAATACCATTTGGAGGCATTTAATGTTCGAGCAAAAACGGCTGATTTTCGACAAAAGAGAT
Organism: Lissotriton vulgaris; assembly: GCF_964263255.1. Lineage (NCBI taxonomy): Eukaryota > Metazoa > Chordata > Amphibia > Caudata > Salamandridae > Lissotriton > Lissotriton vulgaris. Next base: position 132,666 of record NW_028249201.1, read on the forward strand.
AACACCCCCCCATTACGTCATGCTTCAGAAATGTGGAAAATGGTCCGTTTTCAAATGTTTTATTTTTGAACGTCACTTCACATTTGTAGGTGGATCATCAGTGTTAGAGCTAAAATTAGCATGTTTAAAGTGATTTTCATGCTTCCAGGGGCCCAAAACACAAGATTTATGGAATGGTTAAAAGTGCATGAAAATGGCCAATTTACTCACTCTGAGTTCTCAAAAAGGGTTTCTTCACCCCGGGAAGTGAAATAAATACCATTTGGAGGCATTTAATGTTCGAGCAAAAACGGCTGATTTTCGACAAAAGAGATAACACCCCCCCATTACGTCATGCTTCAGAAATGTGGAAAATGGTCCGTTTTCAAATGTTTTATTTTTGAACGTCAGTTCACATTTGTAGGTGGATCATCAGTGTTAGAGCTAAAATTAGCATGTTTAAAGTGATTTTCATGCTTCCAGGGGCTCGGGAAGTTAATTAAATACCATTTGGAGGCATTTAATGTTCGAGCAAAAACGGCTGATTTTTGACAAAAGAGATAACACCCCCCCATTACGTCATGCTTCAGAAATGTGGAAAATGGTCCGTTTTCAAATGTTTTATTTTTGAACGTCAGTTCACATTTGTAGGTGGATCATCAGTGTTAGAGCTAAAATTAGCATGTTTAAAGTGATTTTCATGCTTCCAGGGGCTCAAAACACAAGATTTATGGAATGGTTAAAAGTGCATGAAAATGGCCAATTTACTCACTCTGAGTTCTCAAAAAGGGTTTGTTCACCCCGGGAAGTTAATTAAATACCATTTGGAGGCATTTAATGTTCGAGCAAAAACGGCTGATTTTCGACAAAAGAGATAACACCCCCCCATTATGTCATGCTTCAGAAATGTGGAAAATGGTCCGTTTTCAAATGTTTTATTTTTGAACGTCAGTTCACATTTGTAGGTGGATCATCAGTGTTAGAGCTAAAATTAGCATGTTTAAAGTGATTTTCATGCTTCCAGGGGCTCGGGAAGTTAATTAAATACCATTTGGAGGCATTTAATGTTCGAGCAAAAACGGCTGATTTTCGACAAAAGAGATAACACCCCCCCATTACGTCATGCTTCAGAAATGTGGAAAATGGTCCGTTTTCAAATGTTTTATTTTTGAACGTCAGTTCACATTTGTAGGTGGATCATCAGTGTTAGAGCTAAAATTAGCATGTTTAAAGTGATTTTCATGCTTCCAGGGGCCCAAAACACAAGATTTATGGAATGGTTAAAAGTGCATGAAAATGGCCAATTTACTCACTCTGAGTTCTCAAAAAGGGTTTCTTCACCCCGGGAAGTTAATTAAATACCATTTGGAGGCATTTAATGTTCGAGCAAAAACGGCTGATTTTCGACAAAAGAGATAACACCCCCCCATTACGTCATGCTTCAGAAATGTGGAAAATGGTCCGTTTTCAAATGTTTTATTTTTGAACGTCAGTTCACATTTGTAGGTGGATCATCAGTGTTAGAGCTAAAATTAGCATGTTTAAAGTGATTTTCATGCTTCCAGGGGCTCGGGAAGTTAATTAAATACCATTTGGAGGCATTTAATGTTCGAGCAAAAACGGCTGATTTTCGACAGAAGAGATAACACCCCCCCATTACGTCATGCTTCAGAAATCTGGAAAATGGTCCGTTTTCAAATGTTTTATTTTTGAACGTCAGTTCACATTTGTAGGTGGATCATCAGTGTTAGAGCTAAAATTAGCATGTTTAAAGTGATTTTCATGCTTCCAGGGGCTCGGGAAGTTAATTAAATACCATTTGGAGGCATTTAATGTTCGAGCAAAAACGGCTGATTTTCGACAAAAGAGATAACACCCCCCCATTACGTCATGCTTCAGAAATGTGGAAAATGGTCCGTTTTCAAATGTTTTATTTTTGAACGTCACTTCACATTTGTAGGTGGATCATCAGTGTTAGAGCTAAAATTAGCATGTTTAAAGTGATTTTCATGCTTCCAGGGGCCCAAAACACAAGATTTATGGAATGGTTAAAAGTGCATGAAAATGGCCAATTTACTCACTCTGAGTTCTCAAAAAGGGTTTCTTCACCCCGGGAAGTAAATTAAATACCATTTGGAGGCATTTAATGTTCGAGCAAAAACGGCTGATTTTCGACAAAAGAGATAACACCCCCCCATTACGTCATGCTTCAGAAATGTGGAAAATGGTCCGTTTTCAAATGTTTTATTTTTGAACGTCAGTTCACATTTGTAGGTGGATCATCAGTGTTAGAGCTAAAATTAGCATGTTTAAAGTGATTTTCATGCTTCCAGGGGCTCGGGAAGTTAATTAAATACCATTTGGAGGCATTTAATGTTCGAGCAAAAACGGCTGATTTTCGACAAAAGAGATAACACCCCCCCATTACGTCATGCTTCAGAAATGTGGAAAATGGTCCGTTTTCAAATGTTTTATTTTTGAACGTCAGTTCACATTTGTAGGTGGATCATCAGTGTTAGAGCTAAAATTAGCATGTTTAAAGTGATTTTCATGCTTCCAGGGGCCCAAAACACAAGATTTATGGAATGGTTAAAAGTGCATGAAAATGGCCAATTTACTCACTCTGAGTTCTCAAAAAGGGTTTCTTCACCCCGGGAAGTGAAATAAATACCATTTGGAGGCATTTAATGTTCGAGCAAAAACGGCTGATTTTCGACAAAAGAGATAACACCCCCCCATTACGTCATGCTTCAGAAATGTGGAAAATGGTCCGTTTTCAAATGTTTTATTTTTGAACGTCAGTTCACATTTGTAGGTGGATCATCAGTGTTAGAGCTAAAATTAGCATGTTTAAAGTGATTTTCATGCTTCCAGGGGCTCGGGAAGTGAAATAAATACCACTTG
>NW_028249202.1:0-20808 GCF_964263255.1 Lissotriton vulgaris
TTTTTATATATATATATATATTCACTGAAAAAACCATAGGTTTTAGGCCATATATAGTAGGGATTAGCATTTACAAAACCTTAATTTACTCGCACAAAACCATTGAAATTCGCATATATAGTTAGATGCAATAACTATATATCGCGCACCCGCAATCCACTGCTGATGATGTCACATATTACATCATTCATGACATGGTCAGTGACATCACTGATGACATCACTGATGACAACTCAAATGACATCACTGACAACATCTCAAATGACATCACTGATGAAATCACTGATAACATCTCATTTGACATTACTGATCACATCACTGATGATATCATTCATGTGATAATACGATGAACCTCTTCAGACTCTAATATAACCTTAGATACAATCAGTGTAAACAGACACTCACAGACTGTCACTCATCCATGGAGTTACTCACACACCTAGTCAGTCATACAAAGAATCAATCACACCTCCATTTCCTCAACTATACAGTTATACACACCTTACTTATTCAAACATATACTAAAACATATTTACTCTCTTATACAATCACTGATACAAGTTCACAATGATCCATACAGCCACTCACACATTCACTGGCTCTTATGCACAGTTATTTATATATATCAACTCTTACATGTACTGTGTTTTACATATGTACTTACTTTGACATGTAGCACTGAGAAATCCAATCACTCACCAATACACTCATGCAAACAGTCATCCGCCCATACAGCTATTTATACATGCACTTTTGAACCCATACATCTACTAAATCAACTGCTCACACATCTATGCACAGAGTCACACACCTCCCAGCCACCCCCACACACACACTCACTCTCCCATACAAATATTTGGGCAACCAATCAATAACCCATATAGTTACTTATATAGCTACTGATCAACACATGCAGCAGTTTACAGAACAACAGACATAATGATGCACAAATTAAGACAGTTTAGTCACCAACCCATGCTCTCAGTGAGACACATTTAATCACTCTCTCATACAGTCAGTCATGCACCTACTAAATCCTTCATCCAGACACTTATACATCCACTCATTCTTTAATATGTAAGACATATTTTAACTTTACAGAAACATACAGTCACTGGATGATGTCATCAGTGATGTCACTGACCATGTCATGAATGATGTAATATGTGACATCATCAGCAGTGGATTGCGGGTGCGCGATATATAGTTATTGCATCTAACTATATATGCGAATTTCAATGGTTTTGTGCGAGTAAATTAAGGTTTTGTAAATGCTAATCCCTAACTATATATGGCCTAAAACCTATGTTTTTTTTAGTGAATTTCAATGGTTTTTTTAATAGCAAATATCTATAGCTGTAACATATATTCTTATTGTAATTCACAAATATATTTTATATATTTTTTTTTTAAGCAAAGGACCCAGATACATTTACAGTTTATCACTAACAATGTTCCAGGCTAATGTATTTTCACGGGAAATTAACAACTGTCCTGCAAGTAAAATATTCCTATTTCGTGAAAAAGGGCGTTTCTTCGTCCCATGAGGGAGCCGTTGAGCAAAAGAGACTCGACCTGCTGTCTTAGTCGCTGATAGGCCTGATTATCGGATTTTTATTGATCACTTTATGTTGCAACAGTGGAAAACAAAACAGCCCTTGCCCATTTATTTTTACAGCATTCCGGCGTATTATACCCTACCCCCAAACAGTATTTTGCCTGTTACCATAGTAGTAGTTTATGGAACACTTACGTCAGCACATAGGTTAAAAATTTCACCACAATATGTTGCTAATGAGTGAGCTTCAGCATTATACTTCAAAGTATAAATATAATTTCTATTGATGACTGCTACCTCCACAAAAAAACAGACGTATGTACTTTTTTAATTAACTTTTATTAAAACAATAACTGGAACTATAACTAAAATATAACACTACAATAAATAACTAGAACTATAAGTAACAAAACAATATAATAAACAACATATAATATGGAGTCCAAAATAAGTATTGTAGTTAATCTGCAAAAAAAAAGAAAATTAGTGTTTAAATTTAGATTGAAGTGACTAAATGAGATCAAACATCACAAGTCAAAGTAAAACTTGACAATATTTATATTTTTTTAAATCTTCGCAGTGTGCCTGAAACGATTCCACTGGCATTGTGCATGCAGACTTTGGTCCACCCTCTTTATCAATTTTTGCAGTTTGAGATATAACGTCCTACATGTGTTATTCATCTCCTACTTTCTCCTTTCAAATTCTCTTGTAAAGACCTTAACAACAAATAAAGGGAACATTTTCTGCATATTTTTAATAAAGCATATGACACAATGCATAGTAACACCGTATTTATTGAATGTTTTGAAATTAATTTTCACAAGTCTTAAAAAAGGTGAATGCAAGAAAAGTTACTTGCCGCATATGCAAGACTGCTTTCAAGAGGAGACCCCAATAAAAAGGACTTGTGTGGAACTGCAAGTATGCTGAAGCAGTTGCAGACTAAGAATCCGGTCAACTTTGCAAGGGAAGAGTTAAGGAGATTGAGAGCGGCTCCTTCTGCTTCATGAGAAGGCCCGAGTACCAGTGGAGCAACACCATCAACCTCTAGAGCACAGCCTAATATTTGTCCCCAATTTGAAACCCTTTAAGAGAAAAAGTAAGAAGGTTGGGAGCTTTGTATGCCATCCTAATATCTAATTATCCATAGTTATACAGAGATCCGCCCTGTATCAGACTCATATGTACAAGTGTATATTGTAGATTATCTGCCACCGAAAACCTCTCAAGGACCTATATCCGTTACTTTTTAACTTCGTTGAGTAGTCATATTGTGAATATTTACCTTAAAGTTGTTAATTTTTTATTGATTATTGCTCTTTGAGATATTCCCTGTCTACAAACAGAGAAGAATAGGAATATTCTGTCTCCCTTTGCAGATAGTGAAGGATAGGTAATGCGGACTTTTGTCCCCCGTTGTAATCCGTCATACCTGTTTTTCTCCCCACTGATTGATTGATTGGCTGGACATTTATTGTTCAAGGAATAGTTCTCTCGAGGTATTCTTTGTTTGTAAATAACGTGGAATAGAAATATTCTGTCTAGTCTTTGCAAGTAGTGAAGGGTGGGTAATGCGGACCTTTGTCCCCCGTTGTAATCTGTCATACCCATCTACTCCCCACTGATTGAGAAACTAGTTCCACCCGGACCATTTATTAGAGGTACATCATCTGGCTCAACCGGAGAGTACCCCTAATAAAGAAGACATATGTAAAAAACGAAGTAATCACTATATCCTGTTAAACAGAAACTTTAGCATGAAATACACTTGAAAAGAAAGGGAAAGAAATCAAACAAAATCAGTAGGCCACTGATGAGTTTTTGACTTCGCTAGAAATAAGAAACATGGAAGTGGTGAAAAAAGCCAAGCTTGACGTTACGGCAGCCACGAGGTAGCTAGGCTCCGCCACCCCCCCACTGCTTCAAGCATGTCTGTCCCACCGCCCGCCATGCCCATTAACGGTAACATGAAATAGATACAAATCAGCAGATACCTACCCCCATTCCGGAAACTCCCGAAGTGCAACAGGGCCACGGTTACGCCCATCCGGAAGATGAGGCCTCGACACGTGCAGGGCGGGGCCCAGCTAACCGCCATCAGCCGTGGCGTGGATGGGCCGAAATGTACTGGTCTCCCGATTCCCTTCTTCTTCCGCCTTGCAGGCCACGGGGGGGATGTCTTGCCTCTGCCTCCGACTCCCCCCCCTTCTTATCGCCTGGTCCGGACATCACGGATATCAATGCCAGGTGTTGGCATGGGGTGCGCTGGGAGGGAGAGGCGGCGCGAACGAGCCTCTCTCACCCCCCAAGGTGGGGGCCACTCAGCTGCACCCCCAACGCTCCACTCACCCATCAAAAGGGTCGTCGCGTAAGGTGCACCAGGAGAGGAGCCAAGGCCGACGGGAACTATAGCTGCGACAACACTGGAGAGGAATGTCTTGCACATGCCACCGACCCTCCCCTTGTATCTCCTGGTCTGGCCCCGGCTTGGTATGAGCTCCCCGTTCGGTCCTGAAGCGGCGCCCTGCAGGCCACGGGGGGATGTCTTGCCTCTGCCTCCGACCCCCCCCCTCCTATCGCCTAGTCCGGACATCACGGATATCAACGCCAGGTGTCGGCGTGGGGTGCGCTGGGAGGGAGAGGCGGCGCGAACGAGCTGCACCCCCAACGCTCCACTCACCCAACAAAAGGGTTCCTCCACTCTTGCGATGCAGCGGCGCTGCACTCACCCGACAAAAGGTCTCGTCCACTATTGGGAGGCAATGATGCTCCGCTCACCCAGCGGGGGTCTCGTCCACTGTTGCGGTGCAACAACGCTTCTAGTTTCCTGCGTCCAGAAACGTTCTCCTCAACTTTGAAGATTCTATAAGAGCCACGGGAGCCCCCGACCCCCGATGGGGAATGACTGCCATGATCACCCACGGAACGACCACGACGTAGCCGCGGGACGTCGGCACGCTCATGCCGGCGCCGGCCTCAGTCTTGAAATCACCAAAATCCTGCAAGACTACCAACTTGATCAGTTCCGGTGGGACACCAGTATGACCCGGTAGGAGAGATTGTTGCCTCCCACCCCACTTTGACTGATGGTTCATGTCGGCAGTCCCCTCTGCTACCCTTCAACGAAAACTTTTGGACTGCCGAAAGAGGTCCCGGTCCAACCACGAGTTGGTGGAGACATTTTGACTATACTTGGACCTTCCTGACCTCACCCAAAATGGCACCGGTACAAATGAAACTCTCAACTCCTTGTTGTGCCCCGATTGCTCAGCCTTGATATCATGAGATATGTATGCAGTTTTTAGCACATGAATTGATATGGGATAAGACTGATTACACGTTCGAACAATGAATTGATATTAAGTTCTAATGCATCATTGATTACTGTATTTATTATTGAAGGTTGGAATTGTCGACACTAATGGTACTTGCTCACAATGAATTATCGATATGATTTTGTTGCACTTGTCGCACTTTTTACTATGAAATCAACGACCACTGACTCTTATGTTTTCCACAAATAAATACCCCCCCCCCCCCCCCATTTACAGTTCCAGCCTGCTCCGTGGCCGGCCCACGGGGTTGTAGGCCCGTATTTGGGCACCAACATTTTTATTAAAGGTTTTTGAAAAAGCAAACGTAGTTGTAACGCGTAGATTGGTAAGTTTCGAAGAAATGGCCACTGTTTCCGATTTAAAAAAAAAAAAAAAAAAAAAAAGCAGGTGAAATCAAGCAGCTCAATTAGTTAAGGGTTAAAAAGTATAGTATGCAGAAACATTGAAAATATGAATGGTCCAGGTTTGTTGTATGTGTTTTTCATTTTTGTACAGCATAAAGCAATCGATAAAGATCCTGGTATTTACCCTCTACTTTATATGCTACCTGTATCAGGGAAGTTGTTTTAAATGCCCCTAAGCCACCCCGAAGGAATGTCACCTGGCCCCCCTAGTTCGAACGAAAACGACCCCGTACCACTAAAGGTTATCTCTCTTCCTCAAAAATGACAAAAATTACTTTCTAGGACGTTTTGGACATTGATGATTTTCATATGATCTATTTATTAAAGTAATACTCATCTCTCCGCATGAAATTAGTTTTCAATATGCTACACAAGTCAATCTCATCTGCCCAAAGTTCTTTTGCAGATTTGGGACCGTTTCCCTTGCCTCTGACTTACTTATTGCTAAGTCATTGATGGATGTTTTTGCCGAAAGGGGATTATCCACCAAATCTCGAAGTTGTGCTTTAGAATAATTAAGAGGGTGCCACCTCTCCATGTGCCGATGCATGGTATGATTACCATAGCTATATTTTTTTTCGGTCCCTCTCGAGAGTTTTTTTTTTGCAGATGAGGCAGGTAACGAACCTGGCATTAACTTTCTTTTCATGAGAAGGAAAAGAAAAAAATTGCCAGATAAAATTCACTTTCACATGGGACGTTCTTGGCATTTCTTTCAGAAACTTTTACATCACTGTGTCATTTCTTTGTCTATCCTGGTTAAAGCAATGTCATATAAATAGTTGTTTAAAAAGTTTTTTTTATCGTGTTTACTTTGTTGGAGCGTTGTATATATTTATAAGTTATTAAAGTGTTATAATCCTACTACTTTGTTGGAGTGCTATATATTTTTAATGTGACACATAATTGTGAAGACTTTGATGTACAAAAAGGCATCCCTGGAATCTTCCGCTTCAGGCTAGGTCCCACACACCCTTACAGTGAGAATCCCCTCCCCAATCACAATACAGGATCGTTATCAGATAGTAGGAACGCGTGTGGTGTGACGGATCTCATGAGGTGGCGACCTTGATCTACTGTAACTCCTTTGAACAGGGGTGATTCTTTACAGTTGGGGCCACAAACTACATACGCAGGGCTAGGTGCTAGCCTGGGACCGGCCTGGACAATCAGACACAGAGGAAGAGGAGTGTCAGAGGGTGCGGAAGTGAATAGGGTGAAAGGGAGGTGTCGGGCGGGCACAGGGTGTGATACTCAGGGAAGAGCAGCGCAGATGGGGGGAAGTTTATGGCCCATGCTTGAGAGAGAGAGCAGGGGTGACCAGTGCGTGGGGGAGATGCTTGCGAGGGTGGGGAGCCATGCTGAGGATCTGCGGCGTACAGAGAGTGGGTCTGGTCAAGGCATCTAAAATGGCTGCCGTGCACGACAAAAGTGTGGCATTGGAAAAAAAGCAAGATGGCGCACACAATGTTTATCAATACGGATTAATTTATAACAATTATTTTTAACAATATATTTACTCGCAGTGTCAAAATGGCGATCAACACTTCCTAATTTCCTTCGAATCGAACGTTAACAGAAGTCAAGCGGCAAAAAAAAAAAAAAAAAAACGCTCACGCGCAACCGCTGGAAGACAAGTATCAACATATATGAGCCTCCTCAACCACCCTCAGAAAACATAGGGGGTCAGGATACGTCTCCCATACCCCCTTATACCCAATACTCACATTGCTTTTCCTCCATCTAGTAATTTAATTAAATCGAAACACAAAATGGCGAATTCACGTTTCGCTACCAGTTTGCGACCCGGTTCGCGAACCGAGAAGCGCTTCTACCGCAAAAAATCTAATTTTTTTTATTTGCCCCACGGGACCCTTTAATAACCCCAACATCATTCCTAGGGGGTCAAGAGGGGTCTACATTGCCCCCTTTCATTAAATTCCCCCTTCGTTTTTCTCCTCCTCTTGTCTCTCGATCCTACCGAGAGACAAGATGGCGGCCGCACCGGACTGTTTAGAATGTTGACAGACACCGGAGAGCCAATCAGCTTCGCTTTGCAAAGCTCCGTTACGCGAAAAGTACGCGATCTGGAGCGCTATCTGGGACGCTGTCACAGATATATCTGTTTTTTTAAACGTTAATTTCTCTAAATCCACTGGAGCACATATATTGAGACCCAGCAAAGGCACATCGGGCTAACAGTCCCTACAATTTTGTCAAGTTTCGTGTAAATCCATTCAGCCGTTCGAGCTAAAAGTGAGGCCAAAGGCCCTATGGAAAAATGAATGGGAAAAACGCGTTTTGGGACCCCCCTTTTTTCGCGGCCCCCCCCTTGACGGAACCCCCCCAAATTTTCAGGGGCTGCTCAGACACAAAATGTGCAATTTTCCTGAACATTTCAGCCGATTCCGTCCACAAACGCCAAAGTTATTAGACATAGAATTTTCAAAAGTTCCATAGAGAAAAAATCCTAACTATATATACCTACTGGCGACCGCCAGTAGGTAATATATATATTACCTACTGGCGGTCGCCAGTAGGTAGTTATAGTTAGGATAATTTTCAATGTTAAATCTCAACATTCTATTTTGAATAACTTTGGCGCCGGTTGACGAATCTGCCTGAAATTTTCAGGAAAATGGTCTCATGGCGGTCCGGTCCTTCCCTGAAAGTTTGGGGGGGATTCGTCAAGCGGGGGCCGAGATAAAAGGGGGGTCCCAAAACGCGTTTTCCCCATGTTAATTTCCATAGGGCGGTCGATTTCACTTTTAGCTCGAACGGCTGAATGGATTTCCACCAAACTTGGCAAAATTGTAGGGACTGGTAGCCCGATGTGCCTTTGCTATGTCTCAAGATATGTGCTTCAGTGGATTTTGAGAAATTAACGTTCAAAAAAATATATATATCTATAGGCGCTCTCCGGTGCGCGCACCGGTGAGCGCTCCCGGCGCGACACGCGACTTGCGCGCAGAAAGCTGATTGGCTCTCAGTTGTCTGTAAACATTCTAAACAGTCCGGAGCGGCCGCCATCTTGTCTATCGGTAAAATCTAGTCATAAGAGGTGGCAAAAACAAAGGGTGGAATTGACCATAAGGGGGCAGGGTAGACCCCCCCTGACCCCCTAGGTTTGATATGGGGGCCATTAAAGGGCCCCGCGGGGCCTCAAATTTTTTTTTTTTTTTTTCGATTTTCGCGGGGGAAGCGCCTGGTGCGCGCACCGGGGAGCGTATCGAGGAGGGTACTATGGAAAAATAATCACTTCAAAAATTGTATGTTTATGAATTGTTTTTTTTTTTATTTTTTTATTTTATGTAAGTACCTACATGTAGGTACTAATGAAGAGACTTAAATTTAATGTTCACCATCTTCTTTGTAGACATCTTGCATGTTGTTATTGTATTTTTTGTGGTATATGGAATTCATAATATAGTCTGTCTGGAAAGGAGAAACAGATCTTTTAAGCACTCCCTGAGAATTTCTAGGGGATCATGAGTAGTCTATCCTGTTCACTTATGAAAATGAGGTGTAAAATATTCATATGAGATAATATAGTGGGAGAAAGGTAGTAACTATGAGTAAACTTACTATGTAACAGAAAAATAGTTGAACAGTATACTATAAGTCTCACTTTATATTTTAAACATTTTTGGTAATACTTCATGAATTACATATAAAAAAGAATATTGTCTGAAACAATTGAAATTATTAAAGATAAATTTATTCCTCTGATTCTTTTTCATAATTTAATAAAATTTCTAACATAATATTGTCCGGAATTTCCTCATAATTATATGTACATGATTCAATTTCTTCCAAACATTCTATAAACTGTTCATCCAAAGAGTCATCCATGAAATCAACTTCTTTTTTTTCATCTTCTGGTTTTTCCACCTTTACTTTGATAGAAGTATCATTTGCCTTATTTTCTCCTTCCATTTTCTTTCTGAAAATTGCATATAAATTAACTATATTAGTAGAGCTAGTATACCAGAGAAGCCTAACTCAATCCATAACTATTACAGAGAAGTCTATCTCTATCTCTAACTATTAAAGAGGGATAGCATATCACTAACAGAATATTTTTTAAGAAATAAACTTAACGTGTACAATATACTTCCATAATTAGAAGTTACCTTAGAGAAATTAGTTGAAGTTGTCAGTGAAATTTGTTTTCAAGTGTACTTCAGGAAGCAGTAGTCAAAATGGCTGTGTTTCCCTCTCTTCTTTTATATATATTGTTGTACTTAACCAATCAAACGTCAGGAAATAATCGTAGAAAATGAGAGATACTTTTTAATTGGTTGTAAATTCTAACATTACAAGTGTGTTTTTGTCATGTAATTTACCTCAGGATATTTAGACAGGCCTGTAGCCTAAATGTCTCAATGGAATTTCACCAAATTTGGGCAAATGGTAGGGACTGCTATGTAGTAGGGCGTATTCTATATTTGATGAAAGTGTCTCCATTGGGTTTTCCGTAAATTACTTTCCCACCTTTTTTTAACGAGCGCTTAGGGGTGCGCGCTCCTTTACGCGCACTGGCAGCGTTACGGGAGTCCTCCATTTTGTGTTTCGGAACAATCGAGACACAAGATGGAGGGTAAACAATGTTCGGAATGGATAGAAGGGGGAACTGTAGAGACTTCTTGACCCTCTAGGTTTTCTGAGGGGGGCTTAGGAGGCTCATAAACGTTAAAAAAAAAAAAAAAATTCTTTAATTTTTCGCGGGGGTAGCGCCTGGTGCGCGCACCTTTAAGCGTACCCGAAAGCGTACTTTGGTGAAAAATAGTGAAAAAAGTTAGAAAAAAATAAACGCTTTGAATGATCAGAGTTAGGGTAGCTCTGAAAAGAGCTTTTGGGTTCTGTGGTTGATTTAGGTACCTACAAGTAGGTTCCAATACACATTCTTAAATTCAGGAGGAATATTCTATTCCCCTCATCTGAGAAGTGCACTCCATCTCCTCTGTAGATGTCTTGCATGTTGTAACGCAAGTTATTATTGTATAATGAACCCATTCCATAGTCTCTCATGTAAGCAGAAACAGATTTATTTACATGTTTCCGTGCTTTCTCAAATTGTGGACCAAATTGGTTGGACCAGTTCCATTTCTGTCTTTGGCATATATTGGAATATACCAAGGCAGTGTGGGGAAAAAGTATCATCAATTGATGAAAGGTGTCCTTTAATAGCATTTCCAGACCTACCCCAGTTAATGTGCCTAGATCGTTTCCACCACAGTGCACAATTATAAGGTCAGGTTCTGGCAGATGCAAAAAGGTTTTCACCAATGGTATCAATTGGTGACATTTTAATCCTCTGTGGCCAATCCACTTGATTTCCACATTTGATAAATCAAGGTTATGAAAATTTCTGCTAGCTGCATACCTTTGAGCCCAGTGGATGTAGCTATGTCCAATAACCCAAACAGAGTACATGATGTGAGAAGGTTCTGGTCCAGTCAGATGAAGTGTGGGAATGAAATGGCAGTTGGAACAGTAGGAGTTCACAAAAAAATAATTGTGGAGTTTCTGTGCTCTTGAATCACTAGCAATGATTGGTGGATTCAGATAGTTGAAAACTGAAAGTTAGGGTGTATGGTTATGTTGTGTGAAAGAAGCAATTTGAATGGTTTAAAAAAAGTCACCAAAAGCAAAAATACCCTGTATAGGCTGCTGTATTGACAGGTCAAACATCCTTGCTGAGTTAATTTGCAACATTGTAAGATAAACTTTTGAACCTTAGAGTTCAGTTAGGAGGGAGTTGCTATGGTAACAGATAGAAAGGTTTGAGAGGGGGATGGGTGTTGGTTTGAAAATAGTGAGGGAAGAGTTTTCATTGGTTGAATTAAGGCATATGTGTACAAAGATAGAGATTTTCTATGCCAGTCTTGGTTTCAGTGTATTGAGAGCACACCTTCTCCTCTGCTAAAGAAAAATTGGTGTGTGTGTCTGACACTGTTTTCAATCTCCAAAAGCATTTCTAAAGGTAAGTAATGATTCATTTAATTTAGATAGAGATTTATTTTCTCTATGGAGAATATTTGGAAGCAGATAGTTATGTTTTAGAAGTGAAATTGTATGTTAGTATATAAGTCCTGCGCAGTGTTTTTTACATGTTATTTAAAAATCGATTTTGGGTGCAAATGAATGGTATTTTTATTTGGCCTTTTTTATGATTGCCATGTGCAGTTGATGCATGACTTTAAACATGGGTAATAAGTGATGCACTGGTGGCGCCAGGCTTTTATAAATGAGGCCCTGACTTTGTTTGATGATATTGAGTGGTTGTAGTTAGGTTCTGTGCAGTGTTTCTTACATGTTATTGAAAAATCGATTTTTGGGTGCAATTGATTGGTATATGTATTTGGCCCTTATTTATGAATGCCATGTGCAGCTGATGCATGACTTTAAACATGGGTAATAAGTGACGCACTGGTGGCGCAAGGCTTTCATAAATAAGGCCCTGACTTTGTTTGATGATATTGAGTGGTTGTACTTAGGTTCTGTGCAGTGTTCCTTACATGTTATTCAAAAATCGATTTTTGGGTGCAATTGATTGGTATATGTATTTGGCCCTTATTTATGATTGCCATGTGAAACTGATGCATGATTTTAAACATGGGTAATAAGTGACGCACTGGTGGCGCAAGGCTTTCATAAATAAGGCCCTGACTTTGTTTGATGATATTGATTGGTTGTACTTAGGTTCTGCGCCGTGTTTCTTACATGTTATTGAAAAATCGATTTTTGGGTGCAATTGATTAGTATATGTATTTTGCCCTAATTTATGATTGCCATGTGCAACTGATGCATGACTTTAAACATGGGTAATAAGTGACGCACTGGTGGCGCAAGGCTTTCATAAATAAGGCCTGACTTTGTTTGATGATATTGAGTGGTTGTACTTAGGTTCTGTGCAGTGTTCCTTACATGTTATTCAAAAATCGATTTTTGGGTGCAATTGATTGGTATATGTATTTGGCCCTTATTTATGATTGCCATGTGCAGCTGATGCATGACTTTAAACATGGGTAATAAGTGACGCACTGGTGGCGCAAGGCTTTCATAAATAAGGCTCTGACTTTGTTTGATGATATTGATTGGTTGTACATAGGTTCTGTGCAGTGTTCCTTACATGTTATTCAAAAATCGATTTTTGGGTGCAATTGATTGGTATATGTATTTGGCCCTTATTTATGATTGCCATGTGCAACTGATGCATGACTTTAAACATGGGTAATAAGTGACGCACTGGTGGCGCAAGGCTTTCATAAATAAGGCCTGACTTTGTTTGATGATATTGAGTGGTTGTACTTAGGTTCTGTGCAGTGTTCCTTACATGTTATTCAAAAATCGATTTTTGGGTGCAATTGATTGGTATATGTATTTGGCCCTTATTTATGATTGCCATGTGAAACTGATGCATGATTTTAAACATGGGTAATAAGTGACGCACTGGTGGCGCAAGGCTTTCATAAATAAGGCCCTGACTTTGTTTGATGATATTGAGTGGTTGTACTTAGGTTTTGCGCAGTGTTTCTTACATGTTATTCAAAAATCGATTTTTGGGTGCAATTGATTGGTATATGTATTTGGCCCTTATTTATGATTGCCATGTGCAACTGATGCATGACTTTAAACATGGGTAATAAGTGACGCACTGGTGGCGCAAGGCTTTCATAAATAAGGCCTGACTTTGTTTGATGATATTGAGTGGTTGTACTTAGGTTCTGTGCAGTGTTCCTTACATGTTATTCAAAAATCGATTTTTGGGTGCAATTGATTGGTATATGTATTTTGCCCTAATTTATGATTGCCATGTGCAGCTGATGCATGACTTTAAACATGGGTAATACGTGACGCACTGGTGGCGCAAGGCTTTCATAAATAAGGCCTGACTTTGTTTGATGATATTGAGTGGTTGTACTTAGGTTCTGTGCAGTGTTCCTTACATGTTATTCAAAAATCGATTTTTGGGTGCAATTGATTGGTATATGTATTTGGCCCTTATTTATGATTGCCATGTGCAACTGATGCATGACTTTAAACATGGGTAATAAGTGACGCACTGGTGGCGCAAGGCTTTCATAAATAAGGCCTGACTTTGTTTGATGATATTGAGTGGTTGTACTTAGGTTCTGTGCAGTGTTCCTTACATGTTATTCAAAAATCGATTTTTGGGTGCAATTGATTGGTATATGTATTTGGCCCTTATTTATGATTGCCATGTGCAGCTGATGCATGACTTTAAACATGGGTAATAAGTGACGCACTGGTGGCGCAAGGCTTTCATAAATAAGGCTCTGACTTTGTTTGATGATATTGATTGGTTGTACATAGGTTCTGCACAGTGTTTCTTACATGTTATTCAAAAATCGATTTTTGGGTGCAATTGATTGGTATATGTATTTGGCCCTTATTTATGATTGCCATGTGCAGCTGATGCATGACTTTAAACATGGGTAATAAGTGACGCACTGGTGGCGCAAGGCTTTCATAAATAAGGCCTGACTTTGTTTGATGATATTGAGTGGTTGTACTTAGGTTCTGTGCAGTGTTCCTTACATGTTATTCAAAAATCGATTTTTGGGTGCAATTGATTGGTATATGTATTTGGCCCTTATTTATGATTGCCATGTGAAACTGATGCATGATTTTAAACATGGGTAATAAGTGACGCACTGGTGGCGCAAGGCTTTCATAAATAAGGCCCTGACTTTGTTTGATGATATTGATTGGTTGTACTTAGGTTCTGCGCCGTGTTTCTTACATGTTATTGAAAAATCGATTTTTGGGTGCAATTGATTGGTATATGTATTTTGCCCTAATTTATGATTGCCATGTGCAACTGATGCATGACTTTAAACATGGGTAATAAGTGACGCACTGGTGGCGCAAGGCTTTCATAAATAAGGCCCTGACTTTGTTTGATGATATTGAGTGGTTGTACTTAGGTTCAGCGCCGTGTTTCTTACATGTTATTGAAAAATCGATTTTTGGGTGCAATTGATTGGTATATGTATTTGGCCCTTATTTATGATTGCCATGTGCAACTGATGCATGATTTTAAACATGGGTAATAAGTGACCCACTGGTGGCGCAAGGCTTTCATAAATAAGGCCCTGACTTTGTTTGATGATATTGAGTGGTTGTACTTAGGTTCTGCGCCGTGTTTCTTACATGTTATTGAAAAATCGATTTTTGGGTGCAATTGATTGGTATATGTATTTGGCCCTTATTTATGATTGCCATGTGCAGCTGATGCATGACTTTAAACATGGGTAATAAGTGACGCACTGGTGGCGCAAGGCTTTCATAAATAAGGCCCTGACTTTGTTTGATGATATTGATTGGTTGTACATAGGTTCTGCGCCGTGTTTCTTACATGTTATTGAAAAATCGATTTTTGGGTGCAATTGATTGGTATATGTATTTGGCCCTTATTTATGATTGCCATGTGCAACTGATGCATGACTTTAAACATGGGTAATAAGTGACACACTGGTGGCGCAAGGCTTTCATAAATAAGGCCCTGACTTTGTTTGATGATATTGATTGGTTGTACATAGGTTCTGCACAGTGTTTCTTACATGTTATTCAAAAATCGATTTTTGGGTGCAATTGATTGGTATATGTATTTGGCCCTTATTTATGATTGCCATGTGCAGCCGATGCAAAACTTTAAACATGGGTAATAAGTGACGCACTGGTGGCGCAAGGCCTTTATAAATCAGACCCTGACTTTGTTTGATGATATTGAGTGGTTGTACTTAGGTTTTGCGCAGTGTTTCTTACATGTTATTGAAAAATCGATTTTTGGGTGCAATTGATTGGTATTTGCATTTGGCCCTTATTTATGAATGCCATGTGCAGCTGATGCTTGACTTTAAACATGGGTAATAAGTGACGCACTGGTGGCGCAAGGCCTTTAAAAATAAAGCCATGTGTTGCTATTGTATAAACTTAAATATGTTGCAATTTATTGTTTATATTGTTTGCTTTTTAACATTACTTTGTTGTTTGCTAATAGTGGTCTTTCATGTGTTTTTTTAACAGAACAACAGATTCAAATCAACTTCTGAAAAGGAAGCAAAAATGCCTTCAAGGCAAAGAAATATCAAAAATACCATACGGAAAAGGAGAACATCAACAACAGAGTTTATGGAATCCTCTTCAACAACTACTTCAAAAAACACCAGAAAAGCTTCTGGTAAGCCAATTAAGTCTTTTCTTCGCAACATATGTCGTAGGAAAAAAAATGAAATTGCTAATGTGAATATACAGAAAAAGTCAACAAATCTAAAAAGGAAAGAGAAGCCCACAAAAAATGTTTCCATTGGACCAGGAGAGAAGAGAATGGTTAGCAATAGAAGGGTAAATGTTTTTAGGGACATTCGTAGGCGAATGTTTCGCAATAGGGTAGTTTTAAATTTGCTAAAAAATGAAAAGAAAAGTAAACTAAAAGCTGCTTTTTACAAGAAAAAGAAAAGTGTAGAAAAGATTGTTGATCAGGCTTTTGAAGTTAAGAAAAAATTATTTATTTTAATAATCAATAGAATTAGGATACTTAATAAGGCAATGGATGTTTTCAAATCGAACAGTAGATGGAAAAGAATTATTAATCGGAGTAATTTTTGTGAAGTATTTTCTGGTGAATGGATGCATAGTTCAAGTTCTGAGCCTTTTTTTAATGAGGAGAGTTACTTTCAGGAAAATGATTTGGTGCATGCAGTTGACACCAGTGGTCGTGCATATGAGGTGAAAGATAGTTGTGTGATGGAAAAAGAGAAACTTGTATCTAGAGATGCAGAAGAGGTCTTAGCTGATGAAGTTTTAGGGAGACGTACTAAGGGTCCAGTGTACACATGGAAATGCAGTAGTATTTGTAGTGTGCGACAGGAATCAATTGATTTGCTTCGAAATTTCTTACGTACATATAGTAAAAAAAGTCTCAAACAAAAAATGAAGATCCTGCAAGAGTTAGATCCTTGCAGAGTGAGAGAAAGCACAGGTTTGCAAGGGCATTCACTAGCATGTCTTTCTAGAAAAGTTTGTCGGAGTGTTTTTCATCATTTTAGGATGTTAGCAGTGCATCATAATAACGTAAGGAAATTAGTGAGGAAGTTGTATTATGCAAAAAGTCCTGCACTTAAGCTTAAACAGTTAAATAGTGCTCTTTTGCATGGATCTGAAGTGGATGTGAAGACTATTTGTGAAGAAATTGAGTTTTGTTATTTTGGGAACAAAGAGGACAGTGTAGAAATAGATATAGTAATGGATGGTAATGCAGAAGATAATGGACAAATTTCAAGTATTGAAAAGTTTGATGAGGAAATTATCAAGTTTAAGGTGAAATCAAGTGAGAGGCCTAATGTAACTTGTGTGTGTTGTCGACGGACTCATTATAAAATTCAGACTAGGTTAGTTGATTTATATGCAAAAAGTGAATTGGAAAATAATAGTGAATGGGAGGATTTTGTAAGTTATTTGTTGGTGGAGAATTCTTTTGATTTGAGTTTGGATCAGCGTATTTGCACTTATTGTTTGAAAAAATTAAATGAAAATAGAATGCCTGCAAGAGCAGTTTATAATAATCTTCAGTTGATAGATATTCCTTCTGAATTGATGGATCTAAATACTTATGAATCTATTTTGATTCAATGTGTCCATCCTTTTCAGGCTATTGTTCGCATGGAGCCTAAGACAGGGAAATTGCCTCCATCAGATTTACTGAGAGGATTAAAGGGAAGAGTTGTTTATTTGCCTCTAGATGTAAAGAAAAATATTAATACAATTGGTGTAGAAAGAGTAGAAGAAGATCCTTTAGTTATTCTAGTTAATGGGGTTCCAACAAAGAGTAAGAAAATTTGGCAAGATTTAGTGGATGTTAAAAAAGTCAAGAAGGCAACGTTGTATTTAGTTAAAAACAATGAGTACTACAAACATGTAAGTGTTGGAGTAGAGGAAACAGCTACAGAAGAAGATAGTGATTCTTCAGTTGGTCAAATTGAAAAAGTTGATGTGTCTAGAACTGAAGAAATATATGAACATTATACTGTTCATCCTTTGCATTCCAAAGAAGTAATGGGAAATGCAATTGACTTGTTTCAAATGAAGGCAGCAAAAGGAAGTCCCATTAGTGTATGGGAAGAAAGTTTGGAAGCTCGTTGTTTTCCACAATTATTTCCAACAGGTTGTGGTGGACGATATGATGATCGACCAGTTCAAATTCCTGCAGCTGAATACCGGACTCTAAGATTATATGCAGAAGATCCAAGGTTTCGTCAATGCATTCCATATTTATTTCATCTACTGTTTGAAAGTGATTTGTCTGGGCTTTCTTATGCAGTTAATCATATATTAAAAAGTGGACCTCATTTGCAAAATGTATGTGCAAGGGACTTTATGGAGAAAGTTAATCTGCAAGACAGTATTTTGGAATCTCAGCTAATCAATCTCATGGCATGTCAACGTGGAACCAACGAGTATTGGTTTCGTCGTCATGGAGAATTGAAATGTATGCTAAGAAACTTAGGAACTCCTACATGGTTCCTCACTCTTAGCTGTGCTGAGTATGCCTGGGACGATTTACTTCAATTTCTACGAGAGGCAAATGAAAACATACCAAATATAGAATTGAAAACACCAGGAGAACTGTGTTCTTTAGATCCAGTGAATGTTTGCAGATATTTTAATCATAGATTTGAAGCTATGATGTCTTTTATTACCAACAAAAAAAATCCTCCCCTTGGAGAGGTTTTGGATTTCTTTTGGAGGAAGGAATATCAAGCGAGAGGTGCTCCTCATATACATATGTTGTTGTGGATTAAAGATGCACCCAAATTTGGATCAGATTCAGATGAAACAGTGATGAGTTTCATTGAAGAGTATTCAACATGTGCTGTTCCAAAATCTACTGAAGAAAACAATTTAAGGCAACAAGTTTTACGTTTTCAATCTCATCGTTGTGGAAAGTACTGTCGTCGAAAATTTAAAAACAAGGAAAAGTACTACACGAAATGTCGTTTTGCATTTCCTCGACCAGTGATTTCTAAAGGAAGAGTAAATAATTTGATGTCATCTCTACGACATACTGTGACGAGAAAATCTCCCAAAAACACATATAATTTGAAAAGAAATGAAGAATCTAAGTACATCAACGATTACAACCCAGTGATTTTGTCCATGTGGAATGCTAACATGGATATTCAGTTCGTTGCTGACAACTCTATTGCTGTGGCTCGATATGTGACATCTTACATCACCAAAAAAGAAAAGACAGAACTGAAGGAAATGTGGGAGGACATTTCACATGAAAAGAGTCTAAGCAAGAAATTATACAGTTTCAGTCTGAAGATGTTGTCGCATCGAGAAATTGGAGCATATGAATGTTCTGATCGGTTATCATCAGCAAGTCTCTATGCCAAATCAAGAACAATCTATTTGGGTGAGTCTTGGTCTTGCTGCAACACGAAACCGAGTTTTGAAATCTGTACAAGAAATTGAATATTTGGCGGAAAAAGAACCAAACAGTACAGATATTTTGAAGACAAATATGTTGGATACATACTATCCAAATAGAAGTACTCACCTTGAGAACACATGTTTGTATGAAGTTCTTCAAAACTACAGTTATAAGAGGAACATCACAGAAGATATCAATAATGGAAAATATGCACTCATTGGCTATGAAGGATGTCTAGTGAAGCAGAAAAAAGGCCATTTGATTAATCATCGAAAATTGAGTTGTGAAGTTCCAGACAAAAGAGAATTTTACTATTTAGCTCTTTTGCAACTCTTTAAGCCATGGCGTACAGAAGAGGAACTACTTGGAGATTTTCTCTGTTATGAAGACTCTTTTAATGCAACTAAGGATACCATAGAATGTCCTATTTTTCTAAATTATCTGCAAATGTTGAATGAAGAAATGGAGCAAGAAACCACAATTGCTGAAGAGATAGCTAGAAACAGTTCTCAAGATAGTCAGAGTTCTACTTCATTGAGCCAGGATCCACTAGGAGGACCAATTATCCAAAATGAAGCTGCCACTGCCATGGATGAGGTGGAAAGAGCTATGGAACAAGCTCAAGAGGATGGAGTTAACTTAGAAGATTTGGTAACGCAACTAAACATTGAGCAGAAAAAGATATATGATGAAGTCACAGAGCAGATTGAACATGGATTCAGACATGAGAAAAAAGAGTGCTCATGTATATTATTTGACCCTGTCCGACTGTATGTAAGTGGAGAAGCGGGGACAGGAAAAAGTTTTCTAATTAAAGCCGTTGCAAGTTATCTGCAGAAAAGGACTGATTCACCACTGTCTTGTGTTGTAACTGCTCCAACTGGTCTGGCAGCACATAACATTAAAGGGATTACTCTACATCGTTTATTGATGCTGCCAGTTGAACATGATAATAAATTGCATTACAACAAGCTATCTGGAGATGCGTGTTCTGAAGTTTCAAGAGTCTTGAAGAAAATGAAACTTCTTATCATAGATGAAGTAAGCATGGTCTCAAATCTAATGCTTGCTTTTGTGCATTTGAGAATGCAAGAAATTCTTAAAACAGACTATGATGTGTTATTTGGAGGAAAACACATTATTGTTTTGGAGATCTATTGCAGTTGACTCCAGTAAAAGGACAACCAGTGTTTAAAATTGCTCACGCATGAAGATACCAGGAAGTCCCTTGGAAGCATTGGAAATGTTAATATATGGCTAAATTTTAAATATGCTGAACTGCTTCAAAATATGCGACAGGCCAAGGATGAAGATTATAAAATATTCTACAAGATGTAAGAATTGGAAAAATGACTGAGAAAGGGAAAAAAGCTTTGCATAGTCGATTAATTTCAAATTTGTATGCAAATGAAAACATTCTTCCAGAGAATATTTTTAAAAAAATGACTGAGAAGAAATCTGGGATATGTTTGATGCCAACTCTGCAAGAATGTTCCATCTTCAATCAAAAAATGTTAGACTTAGAAATGAAGAGATTGTGAAACTGGAAGCAATAGATAAAATAGAGCATATGGGTGCAACAATTGTTTTGTCAGAAAATTTGAAAACTAAATTGCATTCATTGGAGAAAAGTATTTCAAAAACAGCTGGTTTTGAAAAGACTCTGAATGTGTGTTTAAATTGTCGTATCATTTTGAGAAGGAATTTAAATGTTGAAAGCGGTCTGGTAAATGGAGCAATGGGTTATGTTGTTGATTTTGTGAATTACAGAAATAGAGATGGAATTGAATTTTTAAAAATAAAATTTGATGGCATTGAACAAGTACAACAAATAAGTCGTTGTTCTGCTAGATTTTTACTTGTAAAAGACTTATATGTTCGCCGAAAACAGTTTCCTGTTTGTTTGGCGTATGCGGTGACAATTCATAAATCTCAAGGTTTAAGTGTAGATAGTGCATTGGTGAACATTGAGAGATCTGTGTTTAAAGAGGGTATGGCATATGTGGCATTATCTCGAGTCAGAACTTTATCAGGATTGTACTT
>NW_028249203.1:0-20991 GCF_964263255.1 Lissotriton vulgaris
GGAATTGGCTGAAATTTTCAGGAAAATGGCACATTTTGTTTCTGAGCAGACCTTGAAAATTTGGGGGGGTTTTGTGGAGGGGGGGCCGAGAAAAAAGGGGGGTCCCAAAACGCCTTTTTCCCATGTTAATTTCCATAGGGCGGTTGGACTCACTTTTAGCCCGAACGGCTGAATGGATTTTCACGAAACTTGGCAAAATTGTAGGGACTGTTAGCCCGATGTGCCTTTGCTAGGTCTCAATATATGTGCTTCAGTGGATTTTGAGAAATTAACGTTTAAATCAGATATATATCTGTAACAGCGCTCCGGGCAGCTATCCGGTTAGCGAACCTTTCGCGTAACGGAACTTTGCGATGAGAAGCTGATTGGCCCTCCGGTGTCTGTCAACATTCTAAACAGTCCGGAGCGGCCGCCATCTTGTCTCTCGGTAGGATCGAGAGACAAGAGGAGGCCAAAACAAAGGGGGAAATTACCATAAGGGGGCATAGTAGATCCTCGTTGACCCCCTAGGTTTTATGTGGAGGTTTTAAAAGGGCCTAGGAGGGTCCAAAAAAAAAAATTTTTTTTTGCGTGGTAAGCGCCAAGTTCGCGAACCGGATAGCTTTCTGGGCAGCGAACTTTATGGATAAAAGAATGAAAGACTTTTCTAATACTGTATGTTAATTGTTTGTTGTTTTTCTTGTTTTTTTTTGTTTTCTTTATTTATTTATTTTTTTTATTATGATTGTGTTTCATACTTTATTAAATTTTCTAACATTTCATTGTCAGAAATGTCATAATTTATTATAGGGTGTAATTGTTTTTCATTTTGAAGCAAGTTGTCTACTGCTTCAACACATTGTAGAAGTTCGTGGTCTCTACTGTCATCCATAAAGTCATCAAGTTTGTCTTGGCTGCTCTCCTTCAGTTCAATCGAAAATGAAACTTGCTGCTCGCCTTCCATTTTGCCTGAAATTTGGATTAAAAAAATATATATTAGTAGAGATAGGGCACTGTTGGGATTAATTTTAGATAGGCAGTTTTTATCAGTGAATTTATCTTTTGGCAGTGTATAGTATGAGAGTGGAAATAGGACTAAAAAAAAGTGTATGTGATTTAACCAAGACACTACTACTACAGAGGGATAGTGTATATGTAGCAGAAAAAGTCTACTATATTAAGTCATAGTGCACAATATATTAAATTATAACTTACCTTCACAAAGAAGTTGAAGTTTTTTGAAGCTTTTGAAATAGGAGGTACAACAAGAAGTAGTAGTCAAAATGGCTGTGTTTCCTTCTCTCCCTTTATATATATACAGGTATATAACCAATCAAATGTCAGGTAATAAAAGTAGAAAATGAAAGTAACATTTTCATTGGTTGTCAATTCCAACAATTCAGATGTGTTTTGTGAAGTAATTTACCTCACGGTACTTGGAGAGGTCTACAGGCTAAATGGCTAAATGGAATTTCAATGAAATTTGTGAGAATGGAAGGGATTGTTATGTAGTATGAGCTAATCTATATTTGGTGAGAGTGTTTCTAGTCGTTATTCTGTAAATTACTTTCCCGCCTTTTTTTAGGACCGCTTTCCGGGAAGCTGCCCGGTTAGCGAACCTTAAGCGTCACGGGAGTCCACCATTTTGTGTTTCGTTCGCATTAAGATACAAGATGGAGGGCAAATAATGTTTAGAATGGGTAGAAGGGGTCATGGTAGACTTATCTTGACCCCCTAGGTTTTCTGAGCGTGGCTGAGGAGGCTTATATGTGCGGAAAAAAATTTTTTTTAAAAAAATTCCGCGAGGTTAGCTTTCGGTTAGCGAACCGGGTAGCGCTCCGGGGAGCGAATTTTGTGGAAAATTAGTGAAAAAAGTTAGAGAAAAATAATAATTGTGAGTGATCAGATGTAGGGTAGCTCTGAGAAGAGCTTTTGGGTTTATGGTACATTTAGGTACTTATAAGTAGGTACCAATGCAGAGTCTTAAATTCAGAATGAAAATTCTGTTGCCCTCATCTGAGAAGTGAACTCCATCTCCTCTGTAGATATCTTGCATGTAGTAACGCAAGTTATTGTTGTACAGAGAGCCCATTCCATGGTCTCTCATGTAAGCTGAAACAGATTTGTTTACATGCTTCCTCGCTTTCTCAATTTGTGGACAAAATTGGTTGGACCACCTCCATTTCTGTCTTTGGCATATATTGGAATATACCAAGGCAGTTTGAGGAAAAAGTGCCATTAATTGCTCCAAGGTGTCCTTTAAAAGCATTTCCAGACCTACCCCTGTCAAAGTGCCCAAATCATTACCTCCACAGTGCACTATTAACAGGTCAGGTTTTGGCAAATGCATAAAGGTTTTCACCAATGGTATCAATTGGTGACATTTTAATCCTCTTTGGCCCAACCACTTAATTTCCACATCTTGTAAATTGAGGTTGTGTAAATTTCTGCTCTCAGCATACCTTTGAGCCCAGTGGATGTAACTATGTCCAACAATCCAGACGTTAAACATGGTGGAAGAAGGTTGTTCTGCAGTCAGATGAAGTGTGGTAATGAAAGGGCAGTTGAAACAGTAGGAGTTTCTAAAGAAAAAAAACTGTGGATTTACAATGCTAATGATTCATTAGCAGTGATTGGTGCATTTCCATTTCTGAAAACAGAAAGTTAGGGTGCATGGATGTGTTCTTTGAAAGATGTAATTTGAATGGTCAAGGAAGAAACATTTAATGAAAGATTGCACTGGATACGCAGGTGCACTGAGAGTTCAGAGTTCAATTGAAACATTGTTGTGTGAATTTGCAAACATGAGAGGTCTTCCAGGAGGTGGTTGCTAGGGAAACAAGGCAGACAGGGCAGAGGGGGGAAGGGTTTTGATTTGAAAAAAGTGAGGGAAGAGGTATGATTGGCTAATATGAGAGATATGTGAAAAGAATATCTGTATTTCTGTGCTTTCAATAGCTGCAGCCTTTGGAGTGCATCCTTTTTCTTCTGCTGAAGACAATTTGGTGTATTTCTGAGACTGTTTTCAAAACTCAAAAAATATTTGCTAAGGTGAGAAAAGATTTATTTAATTTAGATAGAGAATAGTATGATTTAAGGAGAAAATGATGAAGAAAGCTGTGTTTTTAAAATGTGGTTTTGTCTCTAGTGATATACTAATAGAATTAGTTTCAAAGAGAAATTATAATTGCATATTTGGTGTAACATTCTGGCATGCAGTTACACAAGATATTGTAATACATGGAGGCCATTTCATGGTCTGTTATGTAAGCTGAAACAGATATGTTGCTTTTAAAAACGATTTAAGAAATCAATTACATTTCTAGATATGTACTGCTAGAGCTTCATAGGTTGTTTTGGGCCATATTTATAAGGTATTTGAGTGTCTAAGATGTTGTGTTCGCCTTTAAAATGTAAAGTGTTCCTCATGGGACAAGTGTCTTGTAAATACGCTCCCACTTGTGCTTGGCAAATTTAGATTTTGATTATGGGAGTTACCTAGCCATGTTAATAGTGTCCCAAAAATGGTGCTAGGGCATTCCAGAAAACACTTTCATGTGTCTCAAGGACATTTTTAGTCATTTCTTCATGAATGCAGGTATACAATTGATTTATATGCTGTGTTTAAAAACGAATTTTGAAATGAATTAAATTTCAGGATATGTACTGTTAGAGCTTCATAGGTTGTTTGGGGTCATATTTAGAAGGCATTTTAGTGTCTTTGAAGTTATTTTTCCCTTTTTAAATGGAAAGCGTTCCTCATGGGGCCCTGAGCAGTTCTTAGCCATGTTATTTAATAGGAAGTGGATAACATGGCTAAGAGCATTTGCTGGGAAATGCATGAATATCGCTGATTTTTCTGCTATATTCATGCATTGTGGCCGTTTTTTTTCACATTGCTTCATAGGTTGTTTGGGTTCATATTTAGAAGGCATTTTAGTGTCTTTGATGTTATTTTTCCCTTTTTAAATGGAAAGCGTTCCTCATGGGGCCCTGAGCAGTTCTTAGCCATGTTATTTAATAGGAAGTGGATCACATGGCTAAGAGCATTTGCTGGAAAATGCATGAATATCGCTGATTTTTCTGCTATATTCATGCATTGTGGCCGTTTTTTTCACATTGCTTCATAGGTTGTTTGGGTTCATATTTAGAAGGTATTTTAGTGTCTTTGATGTTATTTTTCCCTTTTTAAATGGAAAGCGTTCCTCATGGGGCCCTGAGCAGTTCTTAGCCATGTTATTTAATTGGAAGTGGATAACATGGCTAAGAGCATTTGCTGGAAAATGCATGAATATCGCTGATTTTTCTGCTATATTCATGCATTGCGGCAGTTTTTTTTCACATTGCTTCATAGGTTGTTTGGGTTCATATTTAGAAGGCATTTTAGTGTCTTTGATGTTATTTTTCCCTTTTTAAATGGAAAGCGTTCCTCATGGTGCCCTGAGCAGTTCTTAGCCATGTTATTTAATAGGAAGTGGATAACATGGCTAAGAGCATTTGTTGGAAAATGCATGAATATCGCTGATTTTTCTGCGTTATTCATGCATTGCAGGCCTTTTTTTATCACATTTGCAAGCATTTCTTAGCCATGTTATCCAATGGGAGGTGGATAACATGGCTAAGAGCATTTGCTTCAAAGGTTGTTTGGGGTTATATACCATTTTTGGGAAATTATTAACATGCCTATCTAACTCCCATAATCAAAATCTAAATTTGCCAACCGCAGGTGGGAGCGTATTTACAATAAATTTGCACCATGAAGAATGTAAAATAGCATACTAGATACTCAAATAACTTATAAATATGATCCAAAACATCTTATGAAGCACTAGTAGTGCATATTTCCAGAAATGTATTGGTTTTCATTTAATGATTTACTTCATTGGTAGGCCTTCACATGTTTTTTTACCTTGGTTTTTTTTCAGTGAAAATCTTATCTGCAACCATGTGTTGGCCTCACCTCAAATAAACAAAACAGGTGATGGACTGAATGTGGATCAATGACACACATTCACCCCAGTCCAAAGATCTGGGCCTAAACAAACCTTTAGATAGGCTACATCTTATCGTCATCCTGAATTAATGATTTAAAATATTAGGGAGTGATTTATGAGTGTTGTATGCCTGTTTTGTACCATTGAGTGTCATTTTTGTGATGCAGTGCTGGTGGAAAATATTTGCTATGTTAAATAATTAGTACAGCATTAAGTTTTAGATGACTGTTATTTATTTACTGTTTGGTAATAGTGGTTAATAACATTTTATATTATATTTTTTCACAGATTCAACTGCAGATTCTTTCATAGTTTGGAAAATGCCTTCCAGAAGTCGAATACGAAAGGCTAGAAAACGTCAAAGACAGCAGGATGATGTTTTATTGCAGCAGTCCTCTTCCCCAAATACTTGTCAAAACACCAAGAAAGGGTCCGGGTAAGAGCACGAAATCATTCTTAAGAAATATTTGTAGTAAAAAAATTTTGCTCAAAAAAATGTGTCTCTTAACAAAAAGAGAAGTAATTTAAATGGAAAGGAGAGACCCATCACAAATGTTACTGGTAGAGGAAGAGATAACTCTGTGCATGATAGTAGAAGGAAACAACAGTTTAGGGACATTCGACAACGAATGTTCCGTAATAGGATATTAGTTAATTTATTGAAAAATATTAAAAAGAAAGGCCAACAGAAAGCGGCATTTTATAGGAAGAAGAAAAATGTAGAGAAAATTATTGATCATGCTTTTGAAATCAAGCGAAAGTTGTTTATTTTGGTAATCAATAGAATTAGGAAACTAAGCAAGGTAATTTCTGATTTCAAAACAAAAAGTAGATGGAAGAGAGTAGTAAATCGTACTAACTTTTGTGAAGTTTTTTCTGGAGAATGGATGCATAGTTCAAGTTCTGAGGCATTTTTTAATGAGGAGACTTATTTTCAGGATAATGATTTGGTGCATGCAGTTGACATCAGTGGTCGAGCTTATGAAGTGAAGGATGGTTGTCCAGTTGAAAAAGAACTACTTGTGACAACAGAGACAGAAGAGGCGCTAAGTGATGAGGTTTTAGGAAGACGTCCTAAGGGTCCTGTGTACATTTGGAAGTGTAGTTCTATTTGCAGTGTGCGACAGGTTTCCATCAATTTGCTATGTGATTTTATACGGACATTTAATAAGAAAAGTTTGAAGCAGAAAATGAAGTTGTTGCAAGATTTAGATCCTTGCAGAGTGAGACAAATGACAGGTTTGCGTGGTCATTCACTGGCTTGTCTTTCCAGGAGAGTATGCCAGAGTGTTTTTCATCATTTCAGGATGCTAGCAGTGCATCATAATAAAGTGAGAAAATTAGTGAGAATGTTGTATTATGCTAAGAGTCCAGCAATTATGCTTAAACAGTTATGTGCTGCTCTTTTGCATGGTTCTGAAATAGATGTGAAGAATCTTTGTGAAGAAATTGAGTTTTGTTACTTTGGTAGTAAAGATGAGAATGTTCAAATTGACCCTGAAGTAGAGGGTAATGTGGAAGATAATGTACAGGTTTCCAGTACAGATAATTTTCAGAAGGAAATTGCCACGTTTCAGATGAAATCAAGTGAGAGGCCTAATTTCACTTGTGTATGTTGTCGACGCACTTATTATAAGAATCAGACTAAGGTAGTGGATTTATATGCAAAAAGTGAAAGGGAAAATAATAGTGAATGGAAGGATTTAGCCACATACTTGATGGTAGAAAATTATTTTGATTTGGGATCGGATCAACGTGTGTGTACTTATTGTTGTAATAAATTAAACCAAAACCAGATGCCTGCTAGGGCAGTTCATAATAATCTGGAATTGGTTGAGATTCCTTCTGAATTGAAGGATTTAAATACTTATGAATCTATTTTGATTCAAAGTATCCATCCCTTTCAGGCTATTGTAAGAATGGAGCCAAAGACAGGGAAATTGCCTCCAGCAGATTTACAGAGAGGATTAAAGGGAAGAGTTGTTTATTTGCCTCTAGATTTGAACAAAAACATTAACACAATTGGAATAGAAAAAGTGGAAGAGGAACCTCTGGTTATCTTGGTTAATGGGGTTCCGACAAAGAATAAGAAAATATGGCAAGATTTAGTGGATGTTAGGAAAGTCAAAAAGGCAACAGTGTATTTGAAGAAAAATAATAAGTACTATAAGAATGTATATGTTGCAGAAGAGGAAGTAAGTGATGAAGAGGATAGCGATTTGTGTGCTGGCCAAATTGAGAAAGTAGAGGCCTCTAAAAGTGAAGAAATATATGAACATTATAGTGTTCATCCTTTGCATTCCAAGGAAGTGATGGGGAATGCTATTGAGTTGTTTCAAATGAAACAAGCCAAAGGGAGTCCCATTAGTGTTTGGGAGGAAAGTTTGGAAGCTCGGTGTTTCCCACAGCTATTTCCCACAGGTCAAGGAGGAAGATATGATGAGCGACCTCGTGAAATTCCTGCGTCTGAATACCGGACTTTACGATTGTATGCAGAAGATCCTAGGTTTCGGCAATGCATTCCCTATTTGTTTCATCTCCTGTTTGAAAGCGATCTGTCTGGACTGTCATATGCAGTGAACCACATCTTAAAAAGTGGTATACAGATGCGAAACATCTCGGCAAGTGACTTTATGCATAAAGTCAATGTCCAAGACAGTATTTTGGATTCTCACTTAATTAATCTCATGGCGTGTCAGCGTGGTACTAATGAGTACTGGTACCGTCGTCATGGTGACTTAAAATGTATGCTGAGGAACTTAGGAACTCCGACATGGTTCCTCACTCTGAGCTGTGCCGAGTATGGCTGGGATGACTTACTTGAATTTCTACGAGAGGCAAATGGAAATATTGAAAACATTGAATTCAAGACACCTGGAGAACTGTGTTCTTTGGATCCTGTGAATGTATGCAGGTACTTCAATCATAGATTTGAAGCTATGATGTCTTTCATCACAAATAAAAAGAATCCACCTCTTGGAGAGGTGTTGGATTTCTTCTGGAGAAAGGAGTACCAAGCAAGAGGTGCCCCTCATATACATATGTTGCTGTGGATCAAGGATGCACCTAAATTTGGAACAGATCCGGATGACTTAGTGATGAATTTCATCGAACAGTATTCTACGTGTGCTGTTCCAAACGCAACGGAGAAGAAAAGTCTAAGAGAACAAGTTCTACGTTTCCAAAGCCATCGTTGTGGAAAGTACTGTCGTCGTAAATTCAGAAACAAGGACAAGTTCTACACCAAATGTCGTTTCAACTTTCCACGACCGGTGATTTCTAAAGGAAGAGTGAACAGTTTGATGTCTTCGCTGCGACATAATGTGACGAGGAAATCACCCAAGAATACATACAATTTGAAAAGGAACGAAGAGTCCAAGTACATCAATGACTACAACCCAGTGATTTTGTCCATGTGGAATGCCAACATGGATATACAGTTTGTGGCTGACAACTGTATGGCTGTGGCTCGGTATGTGACATCTTACATCACCAAAAAAGAAAAGACCGAACTGAAGGATATGTGGGAGGACATTTCCCATGAAAAGAGCCTCAGCAAGAAGTTGTACAGTTTCAGTCTGAAGATGTTGTCGCATCGAGAAATCGGAGCTTACGAATGTTCTGATCGATTGTCTTCAGCAAGTCTCTATGCCAAATCCAGGAGTCTCGTTTGGGCGAGTCTTGGTCTTGCTGCAACGCGAAATCGAGTTCTAAAACCTGTTCGGGAAATTGAGTATTTGGCAGAAAAGGAACCAAACAGTACCGACATTTTGAAGACCAACATGTTGGATACATATTATCCAAATCGAAGCAGTCACCTTGAGAATATTTGTCTATATGAGGTTCTCCAAAATTATATATTCAAGAGGAACATCAAAGAAGATATTGAGAAAGGAGTGTATGCTGTAATTGGAAGTGAGGGATGCCTGGTCAAGCAAAGAAAATGCCAATTAGTAAACCATCGAAAATTAAGTGGCGAATCTCCAGAAAAAAAGGAGTTTTTCTATTTAGCACTTTTGCAACTTTTCAAGCCTTGGCGTGCAGAAGAGGAACTGCTTGGAGATTTCCTCTGTTACGAAGACTCTTTCAATGCAGCCAAGGAGTCCATAGAATGTCCTGCTTTTTCTAAATATCAAGAAATGCTAACTTTGGAAATTGAGCAGGAAGCAACGATTGCAGCCGAGATTGCCAGAGACAGTTCTCAGGACAGTCAGAGTTCTGTTTCATTGAGTCAAGATCCACTTGGAGGACCTATTATCGAAAATGAAGCTGCCACTGCTATGAATGAAGTAGAAAGAGCCATGGCACATGCTCAGGAGGATTCAGTTAACTTACAAGACTTGGAAAAACAACTCAACGTTGAGCAGAGGAAAATATATGATGAAGTTACCAAGGAAATTGAGCACGGATTAAGTCATGAGAAGAAAGAGTGCTCGTGTACGTCGTTGAAGCCTGTCCGACTGTACGTGAGTGGAGAAGCGGGAACTGGAAAAAGTTTCCTCATTAAAGCAATCTCTTGTTATTTGCAGGAAAGGACTGAGTCATCGCTGTCTTGTGTTGTCACCGCTCCTACTGGACTGGCAGCACATAATATTAAAGGTATTACTTTGCATCGTCTATTGATGCTGCCGGTGGAGCATGACAACAAATTACAATACAACAAGTTATCTGGAGATGCTTGCTGTGAAGTTTCAAGAGTTTTGAGGAAAATGAAACTACTTATCATTGACGAAGTAAGCATGGTTTCCAATGTCATGCTTGCCTTTGTGCATTTGAGAATGCAAGAAGTACTTAAAACTGAATATGATGTCTTATTTGGTGGGAAACACATTATTGTTTTCGGAGATCTTCTACAGCTGACACCAGTAAAAGGTCAACCTGTGTTCAAAATACTCACGCATGAAGATACCAGGAAGTGCCTAGGGAGCATTGGCAACGTCAATATATGGTTAAACTTCAATTATGCAGAACTGCATCAAAATATGCGTCAGGCAAAGGATGAAGATTACAAGAATATTCTACAAGATATTAGAATTGGAAAAGTGACCGAGCATGGGAAAGAAGCTTTAAATGCACGGTTACTGTCAAATTTGTATCCCAAACAAGATATTGTGCCTGAGAATATTTTTCAGAAAATTACTGAGAAGAAATCCGGGATATGTCTCATGCCAACTCTTGCAGAATGTGCCATCTTCAACAACAAAATGTTGAATTTAGAAAAGCAAGAGATTGTGAAACTTGAAGCTATCGACAAATTAGAGCATATGGGATCAACAATTATTTTGTCAGACAATTTGAAATCAAAATTGGATTCATTAGAGAAGACTATATCTAAAACAGCGGGTTTTGAAAAGACTTTGAATGTGTGTTTAAATTGCCGAATTATTTTGAGAAGGAATTTACATGTAGAAAGAGGTCTGGTAAATGGATCAATGGGTAATGTTGTTGATTTTGAGAAATACAGAAATAGAGATGGAATAGAATTTTTAAAAATTAAATTTGATGGCATTGAGGAAGTACAGCAAATTGGTCGTTGTTCTGCTAGGTTTTTGCTTGTTAAAGATTTATATGTTCGCCGTAAACAGTTTCCTGTTTGCTTGGCATATGCGGTGACAATCCATAAATCGCAAGGTTTAAGTGTAGACTGTGCATTGGTGAATATTGGCAGTTCTGTGTTCAAGGAGGGTATGGCATATGTGGCATTGTCACGAGTTAGAACTTTATCGGGATTGTACTTGATTGACTGTGATGTCACAAACATTTGTGCGGATCTAGATTGTGTTAAGGAATACAATAGGTTAAGAAGAGAGTATGCGCCACATTTGCCTCAATATCCTTTGTTTGAGAAACGTGTGGTAGGCCGCAAACGTAGAAATAGCAGTAATAGTAGGGAGGTTGTTGCAAAAAGACTAAAAGTCAATGAACCGAAAATTGTTAGCAGAAAGAAAGTGGATTCTGTTGAAGATGTTGTCGGTTTTCAATTTGAAAACAGTTCTGGTGTCAACTGCTATGCAAATGTAGTGGTTAATGTTCTCTTTTCACTAGAGAGTTTAAAAGAACAGATTCTGTTGAATTCTGAACAAATTTTATGCTGTTTGTTGAATTCTGTTTTCGAGAAATGTAGCAGTGATCGAACAAAAGTAGAAAGTGTGTCTGAAGTTCGTTATCTGTTAGATGAATGTTCAGGTCAAACAGACTTCTCTGAAAATAATCAGCAAGATTGTCAGGAGTTTTTAATGTATATGCTTGATATATTGCAAGTTGAGGGTGTAGATGTAGATCACCTGTTTGGGCTTTCTTATCAATGGCAGCATGACTGCGAGAACTGTATGGTATCAAGTACTACTAGTGTAGACTCAGAAAGATTTATATATTTAACTTTGCCAGACAGTAAATCAGTCTCCTTTAATAAGCTAGTAAATGCAGCGGATCACAACATGGAGTGTAGCCAATGTAAATGTGATATGATGTCAACATTATTTATACGTAGATATGGCCAGTATGTCATTTTAATGATGCAACGATGTAGGCCTGATGGAACAAAATTGTCAACTTTAATAAAAAATTTTGTGGCTTCTCAGCTGTCAATATCAGGGAGGACTTTTGTTACTGTAGCAATTATCTATCACGATGGTCCATCAACAACATCAGGACATTATACAGCTTACTTAAAGTCTGGAAACGGCTGGTCATTCTGTAATGATTCTGTTGTAACGTTCAAAAAAAATTGCCGTTTGACCTTAAAAATTCTTACCTGGTGTTTTTAAAACCAAAATTTTAAGTAGAGGGAATGTAAGTCTGCAATGCTGTCTCGATTAAAAATTCAACTATATAAACCTAATGCAAGTAAGTCTGCTTCATAGTAAGCAGTATCAGTGTCATAGGAAAAGGAGAACATGACTGACAAAGAAGAGTAAGATATTAGTAGTCCAGGATTGTGAAAATAATCTCAAATATTTTATTTTTGAAAGTTGCGAAAATAGAAAATGTCGGGATTTGATTGGAAGAATTACAAGATTTGCGAATCGCGGCAACATGATTTGGCCTAGTGGAAACATGTGATATAATGAGAGAAGTTTTTTTTCTATGTAACATATTTCACGTATCGATGGAGGTTTTCTTTCAGAAAGTGGCGGGCTGAAAATATTTAAAGCACAACAGAGTGGATGCTGTTTATAGGAGATCCTTCGACGTCATTGAAAGTAAGTTAATTTTAAGAAGTTTTGAAATCAGATTTCTTAGGTTGTATGGGTTTTTTAAACACAGTCATTTTGATTGTGTTTTTTTTTCCCCGCTGTTACATGATGAATACCTTCAAGTCACTGATTTAAGTGAAATTTGATACATTCTGAGAACAGCAAAAATAAACCATTTAACATGTATAATTAATGTTATGCTTTTTGTCCTTATGATATACATTTAGAAATGTGTGGTACATATGGGTAAGGTGAGTTCTGTAAATATCAATTTTAATGCTTAGAGTGCTGTACTTCTGGGTAGTGTTTTTTTTTTTATAAAAAAAAGAGGCCTCACCTCAAAGAAAGCTCTTGAAAGCACACATCTTATTTGCATCCTAAAACAATCATTTACAATGTTAGACACAATTTTATTATGACTTTACATCTTTTTTGCGCTGCTATTGCATCACTATTGTGAGACATTAGCAGTGCAAGAAAAACATCATGTTTCAAAATAGGCCTCAGTTCAGCAATATCAAGATACAGTTTCTTTCGAATATATATCTTTAGGATTGTGTAGGGAACGTAGAGAAGCAGAGACTTCTGTAAATGTCAAAGTTGTTGAAAAACTGTTTGTTTTTGAACCTTTTCCCTTGTCTTTTCTAATTTTTAAATACATGTTTTAATATTTTTTGAAATGTTTGTTCTTTGTTTTACAGATTGAAAGTATGAAAAAATATTTAAAAAAGGTAACAAGAATTATAAGGTAAATGTTTTCCACTCTTTTTACCCGCAATGCACTGCTGATGATGTCATTGACAGTATCTCTCATTTACTCTCTCTAGCTGTCTTTCTTTTTACATTATTCTCTGTTTACTTCCCTTATACTAACTCTTCTTTTTTTTTAAAAAAATATTTTTTTTAGTTCGCTTAAAGTTCGCGAACCGGTCAGCGAACTTGAAGCGAACCAAAAGAAATAGAGCTTGCCAGAGTGATAAACATTCTAGCAATTTTGTTTGAAAGGGGAGGTAGTTCTGAAAAGAACTGTTTTTTTTTGTTTTTGTTGTTTTATGTTTTTTTTGTAATTTTTTGAACATTTTTTGATTTTTTTGTATTTTTAGAACTGTTTTATGTTTTTTTTGTGTTTTTTAAGGAGGGGAGACAACAAAAAACAGGCTTTCAAAACGGCTCAACTGGAGCAAAAAAAAAGAAAATTACTTTTTGGGTGCATTAGGGCACTTATGATTTTCATATGCAATGTTCATGAGGTTGACACTCATGTTGCCATATGACAGCATAGCACCACAGTAAATACAAGACACCTTCATGTGCTGGAAGTTACGTTGGATGTTTGGCACAGTCTCTTGTGCCTCTCTTCCCGTCAAAGACAATGTGGATGTAGATCTTGCCACAGGAGTTGCCGTCGGATTGTCTTCAAGATCCCTCAACTCAGCCCGGCTGTAGTTCAAGGGATGCCACCTGCTCATGTGACGGTGCATTGTATAGTTCCCCATACTGTACTTCTTTTCTGTGCCTCTCGACAATCTGTGGTCACAGATGAGGCAGGTGGCATATTTTGCATTCACTTTCTTGGTTCCAGGAGGGATGGTGAAAAACTGCCAGATGAAACTGGTTTTTCGTTTAGAAACCCGGGGCAACTCATCAACAAATTGTTGTCCCTCTCTCTCCTCTTCTTCTTCTTCCTCATCTTCCTCCTCTCTGTTAGTCATAATTTGACTGGGTGGTCCTCTCTTCTTATGGGGAGGTGGAGGTGGTGGTGGGGGTGCACCAGCTGCAGCAACAATGGAAGCCATTGTGGATCTTCAGATAAATGGTCTTTCTCTCACCAAGATGAAAGTCAGAGTGAGGAAATAAGGAGGGGTTTACTTGATTTGGGGAAAACAAAAGTTCTGAGCCAATGAAAAGTGTTATTTTTAGGTCACATGACCTAGTCATACATCATTTGGAAACCAAAAGTGAAATGAACCAATGAGAAGTTTGATAAACAAGTCACATGACCTGTTCCGCTTACGTTACGCGGCGCGCGCCGCGTCCCAGATCGCTTCCGGTTCGCGGTCCGGAGCACTTCCGGGAGCGCTAACGCGGCGCGTCATTAGACGCATTACGCGATAACGTGATACGTCGCGCTTCCGCGGCGCGTCACTGTTCCGCTAACGTAACGTTGACCGGTTCGCGGACTAGATCGCGGCATCAAGATGAGCTAACGGAAAGCTTCCCGGTTCGCGAACTAGAAGCGAAGAAAAAAAATATTAAAAAAAAAATTATCAATAAACATCTAAATATATTTTGGGATTTAAAGAATAATACATTTTACAGCTACAGATGTTAGCTTTTAAAAAACCAATGAAATTCACTGAAAAAACCATAGGTTATAGACCATATATAGTTAGAAATTTGCATTTAAAAAACCATTGAAATTCAATGAAAAAACCATAGGTTATAGACCATATATAGTTAGGAATTCGCATTTACAAAACCTTATTTTACTCGCATAAAACCATTGAAATTCCATATATAGTTAGTTGCGCTAACTATATATCGCGCACCCGCAATCCACTGCTGATGATGTCACATATTACATCATTCATGACATGGTCAGTGACATCACTGATGACATCACTGATGACATCTCAAATGACATCACTGATGACAACATCCAGTGACTGTATGTTTCTGTGAAGTTAAAATATGTCTTACATATTGAAGAATGAGTGGATGTATAAGTGTCTGGATGAAGGATTTAGTAGGTGCATGACTGACTGTATGAGTGAGTGATTAAATGTGTCTCACTGAGTGCATGGGTTAGTGACTAAACTGTCTTAATTTGTGCATCATTATGTCTGTTGTTCTGTAAACTGTTGCATGTGTTGATAAGTAGCTATATGAGTAACTATATGGGTTATTGATTGGTTACCTTAGTATTTGTATGGGAGACTGAGTGTGTGTGTGGGTGGCTGGGAGGTGTATGACTCTGTGCATAGATGTGTGAGCAGTTGATTCACTAGAGGTATGGTTTCAAAAGTGCATGTGGTAACAGCTGTATGGGCGGTTGACTGTGTGCATGAGTGTATTGGTGAGTGAATGGATATCTCAGTGCTACATGTCAAAGTAAGTACATATGTAAAACACAGTACATGTGAGAGTTGACATATATAAATAACTGTGCATAAGAGCCAGTGAATGTGTGAGTGGCTGTATGGATCATTGTGAACTTGTATCAGGGATTGTATAAGAGAGTAAATATGTGTTAGTATATGTTTGAATAAGTAAAGTTTGTATAACTGTATAGTTGAGGAAATGGAGGTGTGATTGATTCTTTGCATGACTGACTAGGTGTGTGAGTAACTCCATGGATGAGTGACAGTCTGTGAGTGTCTGTTTACACTGATTGTATCTAAGGTTATATTAGAGTCTGAAGAGGTTCATCGTATTATCACATGAATGATATCATCAGTGATGTGATCAGTAATGTCAAATGAGATGTCATCAGTGATGTCATCAGTGATGTCATTTGAGATGTCATCAGTGATGTCATCAGTGATGTCACTGACCATGTCATGAATGATGTAATATGTGACATCATCAGCAGTGGATTGCGGGTGCGCGATATATAGTTAGCGCAACTAACTATATATGGAATTTCAATGGTTTTATGCGAGTAAAATAAGGTTTTGTAAATGCGAATTCCTAACTATATATGGTCTATAACCTATGGTTTTTTCATTGAATATATATATATATATATATATATATATATATATATATATATATATATATATATATATTACCTACTGGCGGTCGCCAGTAGGTAGTTATAGTTAGGATAATTTTCAATGTTAAATCTCAACATTCTATTTTGAATAACTTTGGCGCCGGTTGACGAATCTGCCTGAAATTTTCAGGAAAATGGTCTCATGGCGGTCCGGTCCTTCCCTGAAAGTTTGGGGGGGATTCGTCAAGCGGGGGCCGAGATAAAAGGGGGGTCCCAAAACGCGTTTTCCCCATGTTAATTTCCATAGGGCGGTCGATTTCACTTTTAGCCCGAACGGCTGAATGGATTTCCACCAAACTTGGCAAAATTGTAGGGACTGGTAGCCCGATGTGCCTTTGCTATGTCTCAAGATATGTGCTCCAGTGGATTTTGAGTAATTTAGGTTCAAAAAAATATATATATCTATAGGCGCTCTCCCGTGCGCGCACCCGAGTGCGCTCCAGGCGCGGCACGCGACTTGCGCGCAGGAAGCTGATTGGCTCTCAGTTGTCTGTAAACATTCTAAACAGTCCGGAGCGGCCGCCATCTTGTGTCTCGGTAAAATCGAGACACAAGGGGTTTGAAAAAAAAAGGGGCAAATGACCATAAGGGGGAAGAGTAGACCCCCTCTGACCCCCTAGGTTTGATGTAGGGACTAAAATAGGGTCCTGCAGGGCATTAAAATTTTTTTTTCGTTTTGCGCGGGGGAAGCGCATGGTACGCGCACCGGCGAAGCACGGGGAAAATCCAGGATTATATTTATGAAGGCCTTGCGCTGTTAGTTTTGCGCTTCCTGTGCGTCAATTTTTGTGACGCACCAGCGGTGTAAAAAAATGCGCATTGTTATGCAATATTTAAAAAGTGACGCATCTATCTAGATGCGTCACTTTTTAAATATAGTGCAACGAGGTACATTTTATTACACTGCTGGTGTTATGCGTCACTTTTCTGTGCGCACTCCTTATGACATTCCAGATGTGTCATATTTAATGTATGACGAATCATGTTGCAGATACAATATGGCGCAGAGTTTTAAAAAGTGACCCATGTACCTAGATGCGTCACTTTTTAAAAATAGCGTCAGGTATAATGCATGCAGAGGGGGTGTTCTCCCGCAAAAAGCTTTGTAATAGCGACGCAGTGAAATCTTTCAGATTTCACTGCGTCAGTTTTAGGATGCTGTTGCGTCAAAATCTTGTGCCTGCTTTACAGCAGGTGTTAGACTGAGGCAAGACCTTTCATATGCTGCTTTCCCCATTTGAAAGGACACATTACTGGAGTTGCGTCACTTTTGTGACGCACTCCAGCAATGCGTTACTTGGAATGTCATAAGGAGTGCGCACAGAAAAGTGACGCATTGCACCAGTAGTGTAAAAAAATGTGCCGCGTTGCGTTATATTTAAAAAGTGAGGTATCTAGGTAGATGGGTCACTTTTTAAAATCAAGCGCCACATTATATCTGCGTGAGGTATAATGCATGCAGAGGGGGTGTTCTCCCACTAAAAGCTTTGTAATAGCGACGCAGTGAAATGTTTGAGATTTCACTGCGTCACTTTTAGGATGCTGTTGCATCCTTTAAATATAGTGCAACGAGGCACATTTTATTACACTGCTGGTGTGATGCGTCACTTTTCTGTCCACAGTCCTTATGACATTCCAGATGTGTCATATTTAATGTATGACGAATCATGTTGCAAGGAGCTACAGATACGTCAGTATTTCTGACATATGTGTAAACATAAAAGTGATGCGAGGCCGGCGCAAAATTTTGACGCAATAGCATCCTAAAAGTGACGCAGGGAAATCTCATAGATTTCAGTACGTTGTTATTACCAAGCTTTTTGCGCGGGATTGCCCCTCTGCATACAATATACCTGATGCAGATACAATATGGCGCAGAGTTTTAAAAAGTGACCCATGTACCTAGATGCGTCACTTTTTAAAAAATAGTGTCAGGTATAATGCATGCAGAGGGGGTGTTCCTTGCAAAAAGCTTGGTAATAATGACGCAGTGCGTCACTTTTAGGATGCAGTTGCGCCAAAATCTTGCGCCTGCTTCACAGCAAACCTTTCACATGGTGCTTTTTCCATGTGAAAGGACACATTACTGGAGTTGCGTCACTTTTGTGACGCACTCCTGCAATGCGTTACTTTTGTGTTTACAGATATGTCAGAAATACTCCAGTTTATTCACTGTGTCATAACTTTCTTTTCTAACACTCACCTTCTTTCATTTCTCCTACTTCACTTCCTTTCACCTCTCATACCTTTCTGTTCTTTCTTACTCATTCTCCTTTCAATTATCAATGCACTATATTTCACTTACTCTTCATTTTTTAAGATTATAGCTCTTTGATGAGAATTGGAGGTAGTTCTGAAAAGAACTTTTGGTTTTCTTCTTTTAACTGAAGAGGAACAAAAACAGGGAATAGAAACTGCTCAACAGGAGCAAAAAGAAAAGAAAAAAATTAGGGGTGGGAAGGGCAGTGATGGTTCTCCAATGCCCGAACCATGAGCAGGACACTTTGCTCCCCATAGGTGAGGAGTTGATTGCAGTATCTGCATTTGACGACCCCATGGTTGAATGCAGGTTGAATGTTTGCTACCTGCCCCTGAGATTGTTCTCTTCCAGAAGAAGTTGCTCCTCCTGTTGATGTAGAGGCCCCATCTCTGGGAACCTCCTGTGCCAGAGCCCTGACACTTTCCCGGGCAAAATTCTGGGGGTGCCTCCTCTCCACATGTCGGATCATCGTAAAGTTCCCAAAAGAGTATTTTTTTTGGGGGTTACCCCGTGACAGGACCTGTTTGCAGATCCTGCACTCTACTTTTGGTGCATTCACCTTCTTCTGGCCTTCTGGAAACTTAAAAAATTTCCAAATGAAATGTTCCTTCACCTTTGGGGTAGGAGGCTCTTCATCAATGAAGTCATCTTCACTGCTGGATGGTCTGGCAGCCATGATGAATCCAGGAATATGGAGC
This sequence comes from Lissotriton vulgaris, assembly GCF_964263255.1. Classification (NCBI taxonomy): domain Eukaryota; kingdom Metazoa; phylum Chordata; class Amphibia; order Caudata; family Salamandridae; genus Lissotriton; species Lissotriton vulgaris. Next base: position 18,903 of record NW_028249203.1, read on the forward strand.
AGCAAAAAAGGCAGGTCTTTCAGTCACAAAAGTGAAAGAAGAAGTGAAGGAAATGGGTGGGGATTTCATTCATTGTAAAAAAAAACTGTTAGCAACCAATGAAAAGTGTTATTTGAGGGTCACATGACCCGACGCGTTTACGCTGCGCGCTCCGGAGCACTTCCGGGTGCGTTTACGCAGCGCGATCGTAGGCGCTTCCGGGGCGCAAACGTGGCGCGATCGTAGGCGCTTTTCCGTGCGTTTATGCGCCGCGCACGTATGCGCTTCCGAGGGCACTTACGTTGCGCGCCGAAGTGACGTCATCAATCTTTTATAGAAATGCATAATCATTTTCCATATTAAAAAAAACTAATTTTATTTGTATGGTACGAAATGTTTTGCATTATTATTAACTTTTCATTCATATTTTTTTTTCACGAACGACAGTTGCGCTCTGGGTGCGCTTTCAGATGAGCTCTCGGAGAAGCTTACAGGAGAGCTTAGCTGAAAGCTTCCCGGAGCGCGCACCCAGAGCGCAAAAGAAAAAAATTATAAGAAAAAATGAATACTTAAAAAAAAACAGCAAATTGTAAAAAAAAAAAAGGTTAGAAACTCGATATACAAAGGAATTAGCATTTAAAAAACCTATGAAATTCACTGAAAAAACCATAGGTTTCACACCAGTTATAGTTAGGAATTAGCATTTAAAAAACCTATGAAATTCACTGAAAAAACCATAGGTTTCACACCAGTTATAGTTAGGAATTAGCATTTAAAAAACCTATTAAATTCACTGAAAAAACCATAGGTTTCACACCAGTTATAGTTAGCTGGAAATTTTACTGATATAAAACCATTGAAATTCCCACGTTATAGTTAGTCGGACTCACTATAACTTGCGCGTGCAATGCACTGCTGATGACATCACATATTACATCACTCATGACATGGTCAGTGACATCACTCATGACATCACTGATGACACCATCCTTGTGACACAGTGACAGACCTCCTTTCAGTGTAATGTAACCCATGAAACACATATTCAAAAATAGAAACTAATATTTTCAAAAAAGTGGATATACCCATACCAGTTACAACAACCAATTCAGTAATATCACCATCTAATACACATCCACTCATGTGTATGTATATGGGTTATTAGATATTTTTATTAGTATCAGTATGAGTGTCTATATGGTTTGGTGGGGGTATTACTTAGCACATAGATGCATGAGTGACTGACTCTTTGTTTGTATGTGTTTTGAAGACAACATATGTACAGGACTGTATGGGTGGATGAGTGTCTATATGTGTTTGTTAGTGAGTGAATGACTGTCTCACTAGTGTCTTTATCAGTAACTACATATGTTTTAATCTAGTATATATGAATATTGATGTATATAAGTGAGTATATGTGAGAGTAAGAGATTGTAAGAGTTCCTGTTTAAATAAGTATGTGTTTCTATAAGTGATTGTTTAAGAGAATAAATATGTGTAATTTTAAATAGAAGTAAGGTGGAAGTGTGTGTATAACTCTATATTCAAATAAATGGATGTCCAATAGTTTATTTGCACGTGTGAATATGTGTGTGAGTAACTTTTGGATGAATGTCGGTGTGTAACAGGATGTATAGGTGTATCACTTCATATGATGAGTGAGTATATGTATGAGTGACTATATAGAACTGTTGGTGAATGAGTGGATGTGTATATAGATAGTGGAATTACTGAATTGCTTGTTGTAACTGATATAGGTATCTCCATTTTATTAAAAATTTCAGTTTCTATTTTTGAATATGTGTCTCAAGGGTTACATTATAGTGAAAGGAGGTCTGTCACTATGTCACAAGGATGGTGTCATGAGTGATGTCACTGACCATGTCATGAGTGATGTAATATGTGATGTCATCAGCAGTGCATTGCACGCGCAAGTTATAGTGAGTCCGACTAACTATAACGTGGGAATTTCAATGGTTTTATATCAGTAAAATTTCCAGCTAACTATAACTGGTGTGAAACCTATGGTTTTTTCAGTGAATTTAATAGGTTTTTTAAATGCTAATTCCTAACTATAACTGGTGTGAAACCTATGGTTTTTTCAGTGAAT